>NC_056735.1:1741370805-1741673305 GCF_019279795.1 Protopterus annectens
CCTATGGCCTTAGTTTGGACAGTGGTATGGATGTAGACAACTATATATATGAACTGTGTTTTACCTACAGTATACACCGCTTACCTGGTATACCTGTGGAGGTATTGCTTGTTAACACTACTTGACTGTTTCTATGCATATTCTCAGATAGATTCCAGGCTGATGTTATGCACACCTCTCCATCTCATATTGCACACACTCTGGGCATGCTTGACAACATACAGGTGAAACTGGGACATATTTTGACTATTGCCCTCATAAACCTTTAGTGAGTTGCACAATGACATGTTTGTTTTCATAGATATTTTCCAAATATTTACAGGCCTGACAGTCAGTTATATGACATTAAATGCTACCTAAATGTCAGAGATTAGCACGCTAATATGCCAAGGGGACAGGGTAACAGCCAGCAGATATGGGCCAATTCTCTGGACATTCTGGACAGATCTGTACAGTTGAGGGGTATGATTCTGCATACAGCTTACTACCACTCCCAGGATTTGAACCATGGCTGTGTGTGCTAAAAATAAAACAGTATAGATCACAGTTGAGTGTGATATATAGATATTGCTGTGTATACTTTCCTTGAATTCTGTCTATAAGTCTCCTGTGGTTTTACAATCTGACCTTGTAATTACAACACTCTTATACAGGGCTTCCTAGACAGTTTTATTATGTAGCACTGTGTGGATAACAGTGATGAGTAATAACTTATTAATCAGAGATACTGCAACACTAACACTGCCGTACAATACCAGACTAAACAGTACCAGTCCAGGATTTCAGTCTTTTATTTCTAGGCACAGTTTTCGTATCTGACAGACCTGGGGGGGGGGGGGCTGTTTGTTAACACTACCTGAATGTTGTCACACATATTACCAGATTCCACATTATTATGCACATATGTCTCACTCTATTACTGCACACACTCTGGTCATAACTTCACAACATAGGGTGGAGTTGGGACATACTTTGCTTATTACTCTCATAACACTTTGGTGAGTTGTTAGAGTGACAGGTGTGTTCTTATGGATATATATCTGACAGGATGTCTGACAATCAGTTGTATGTCATTATTTGCTACATAAACTTCTGGGATCATCCCACTGATTTGCCAGGGGGACAGGGTGACAGGGAGGAGACTTACACCAATTGTCTGGACTTTCTGACAATATCTGTACAGTTGTGGGGTATGATTCTGCATACAGCTTACTACCACTCCCAGGATTCAAACCATGGCTGTGTGTGCTAAAAATACAACACTTAACATCTCAGTTAAGTGTGCTATTTGGATTATGTTGTCTATCTTTTCACTGTTTTCTAAGTCTCTCTCAGTTGTACAGTATGACCTCTTGTGATTACAACAGTCATATACAGAAATTCCTACACATTGTATTTATGTAGCACAGTGTGGGTAACAGTGCTTAATACAACAGTACTATTAAGAGATTGCAACACTACATTACCATATGATACCAGAGTAAACATAAGCAGTCCATCAGCTAGACCTTTATTGCCAGGCTGTTAACCTTTTATTTACATACAACCTATATGGGACTCTTCCTGCCATATTGTCTGGTTATTCAGTACATGCCATACACAATACAGATTTTATACTGGCAATTTACTTGTTACTACTTTTAGATTTATTTCTTATGACAGTACATGTAAGATTATTCAATGTAGTAATCAATCCACCAGCCAAAAACTGGTTGCAAAAAACTCCAGTTAATTTATTTAACATAAAATAGTGAAAAAAGACGGATTTACTGCTTTCATCTCCACCACGGAGACTTCATCAGAATCATCTGTTTCATGTTAAAAACACTTTATATATCATTCCATTCATTCTAATTGGCTGGCCAATCAATGCTGAAATTGGTAAACTATCAGCAGCAACCATTTTAATATAAATAAAAATATTTGGTTCATATTAAACCAATTCTATAAATAATTTATAAATACATATACAAGTATAAAATATTAGATACAAGTTATACATTTAATAATTATTATTGTTATTGCAAAAAAAAAAAAAAAAAAAAAAAAACTTTTAAAACAAAGTTTACATTAGAAAAAAAATATATATATATATATATATATATATATATATATATATATATATATATACACACACACACACACCCATAAACATATATAGCCCCCTAATTCTCAAAGGGACAGTATAAATGCACAAACTAAGCATTTCAATTGAATTGCATTTTTGTTACAAAGCACTGTATGGTTTAAAATGTTAAGTAGGTACTATGATATGGGGTTGCATTTATACTGTCCCTTTGAGAATTAGGGGATATATATGTATATGGGTGTGTGTGTGTGTATATATATATATATATATATATATATATATATATATATATATATATATATATATATATGTATAACTTGTATCTAATATTTTATACTTGTATATAAATTATAATAAATGTTTAATATGAACCAAATGTTTTATTACTGGATATGAAGGGTTAAAAGTTTGGTTTTTTAATTTCAGCATTGATTGATTTGCCAATTAGAATGAATGAATGAATGATATATAAAAGTGTTTTAACATGAAACAGATGATTCTGATGAAGTCTCCGTGGTGGAGATGAAAGCACTTTACTTTTCACTATTTTATGTTAAATAAATAAATTAACTGGAGTTATTTGCAACCCGTTTTTGGCTGGTGGATTGATTACTACATTGAGTTCCAACAACTTTCACAGAGGACAGCCTTTATTGTTTACTGGAAGCAGCGACTTTTGACTACTAGTGGAGGAAATTTCAGTCTTTGGTTACCATGTAAGATTATTACTAACCTGCCTCGTAACACAACCTCTGCAGTCTACAGGCATGGGCTTCCCGGTTCACAGCCTTCTCGTCTGCCACTGTCAAAGACATAAGAGGAATATTTAGTCATACCTATTCATAATATACATGAGCTGGCAATTATTAAACAGGTAGTAGTCTGACACACACGGTTGGGACATCACCCGTTGCCTAGCCTCTTGGATTCATTGATGCAAGAGCTCCTTCTTTCTCCATTTCAGGTCAGCATAGTGATGCTTGACCTGCTCACCAGTTCAATGGATGCCAGTGGCACTGGTGAGGTCACGGGCGAGACGGTCCAAGGCTACCGCTTTATATTGGGAACCCTGGTACTGACTCTGCAGCAGTATCTGGTCATGGTCTTTAACAAGGAGTCCTGCTATGACTTTGGACTCCTGGATGCCCCAGCACTGTGCCCGGAAGTGCAATCCTTCACCCACACCAGTCATAGTGCCTACAGGAGGAAGCTGCAACCAGTTATGAGATGTATTCCCACCTGTGGGCTTTAAATAGAAAGATTTCCCACACTTTGCCATGATTGGACAGTTTTAAAAATGCTAAGCTATGGGCAAACCTGCTTACCTAAGGTTGGCATTGCTTAAAGGGGTATATCAATGAGAAAACTGATTTAGCTGGTCCACACATTGCTTAAACCTAGTAAGTGCTTAGCATTGCTTAATTTTTAATTTGCACACTATTTGCTATTTGGCATTGATTTATCATTCATTACATGTTATATATGTGTTTGGTATCCATGATTCATGTGTACATACACTGTGGGGCCCTTGTGCTTATTGGGGGATTTCAACACTTTATTACAATAACATCTCACATCTGGACTTAATGCAGTACTCCAGTTCACATATTTATGTTATGTAGTAGGTTATACAACATAAAACTGTATATAGATTCCTTTCACATGTTAATTTTGATTTTCCTATAGTGAGGATCTGTTTGGTGATACCTCAATCTTATGTACTACTGTGATGGCTTACTGGTTAACTAGTGTGACTATGGTGTGCAGGGTCCTGGGTTCAAGACCTGTAAGGGCTGTTTATTTTGTTGCTGGGCAGAACAGTGGCTGTTGGATACAGTGTGATTAAGGCACTTTTAAGCAACTGTAAGTGGGTTTGCGTGATGGTAAGCAATGCCAACTTCCAATTAAATATGTTTACAGAGAGTTAGCTTCAATATTGCTTAACCTGTGTGCGCATTGATTACCCCTGCACAAACAGGCTTATACCCGCTTACTACTGCTTACAAGTGCTTGCTCCCATTTACTCCCGCACTAATTTAGACAGAAATGTAACATGGCTCTTGGGAAGGTGGTGGATTCGGACACTATATGGATTTATCATTCATTGCACATTATACCTTTCATTTGTATCCCTGATTCATGTGTACATATACTGCGTGGGGCACTTATGTTTATCTGTGAATTTTACAACATTATTACAATGACACCTCACATCTGCATTTAATGCAGTGCTCCAGTTCACAAATATATGTTATTTAGTAGGTTATACAACAAAAAACATTGTTCATAAAGTGATTTGACATGGAAAATGGAATTTACTAGAGCGAGAATCAAACCGGGAATGACTTCTCGTAAGGTAAATGCTCTGACCACTACACTATTGCAGTACTGCTTCATTTGCATGTATCTTGATATTTATCTGCTTGTGCCATTTAAGCTACAGTATGTATAGCTAAGCAATGGGCAAACCCGCGCACCTACAGTTAAATGTAATCTGTTTGATAAAAAAAAATCTACTGCTATTTTCTCTTGGAAGAGACAGGTTTCACTTATTGCTGTGGATTCCTGCATGCATCTGCACATTTGGCAGACATCCTAGCAACCCCCCATACCTCTCAACCTCTTAATACACATTATCTGGATAAAGCTTGACAACATGAGGTCCAACTATGGACATATTTTAATTATTGCTCTTATGAACTTGGGACAATTGCTAGAGTAACAGGATTGGTTTAAATATAGGTTTTCTGATGGTTTTGGTGTATGACAGTCATGTGTATGCCATTATTTCATGGCTTCATTCCTGACATCATCCCATGATTTCAGGGTACAACTGGGATACAGGCCAACTGTATGGGTAACAAATGTATGGGCATTATGCTATGATTTGTACAGCTGGGAGGTATGCAACCTCCTATGAGCATTCTCGCTCATTGTAATTGCCAAACAGCACTTCTTGAGTGCAGGGCCATGTGTATTGTGAGAGCTCTGCTCTCAGACACACCCCCCAGCACTCGTCCATGCTCTGTGTCCATTTAGGAGCACAAGCAGCATGCCTTCATTACTATACATGGCACACTGCCATGCTGCTCCTAAACGGTCACTTCTGTGCAGGAATAAACTATTGCTGCATGGAACCTTACTGAATCCCAGGCTAAATGTTGATTATAAAATGTTTATGGCAATACATGTGGCTAGGATTAAACATCTACTTCCATTATTAATAGACGAAGATCAAACTGGCTTTATAAAAGACAAAAATACATGTTATAACATTAAAAGAATTATATCTTAAATTGATTACATTAATCATACAAAAAATAACATGAATATAGTCAGTTTAGATATAAATACTGCCTTTGATTCTGTCCACTGGGATTATCTATGGTCAGTTCTAGAAGAATATGGATTTTCTCAAAAATTCACACTATAATTTACATTACTTTATGATAAATCCTTAGATTATATAAAGATTGGATCATGCTTTTCTAAATCTTTAGAAATTACTAAATGTACAAAACAGGGATACCTCTTGTCTCCATTATTATTTTCCTTGGTAATCATACCTTTTGCAAATTATATTCAAATGGATAAGAATATTAAGGGTAAACAAATTTACAATAGTTTGGAAATGAAGGTACAGTGTTTGCAGATGATATTTTGTTAACCTTAAAGGATGATAACACAAATTTCTAAAACCTCTATTAAATTTAATTGAACATTTTCAGAAACTCTTGAACCTTAAATTTAATGAAAATAAGACACAGATATTACTTATAAATTCTAATAAGAAAGACATAGATAAGGAGTTTTCTAAATATATAGCTGCTGACAATAAGATAAAATACTTAGGGGTTATATTAACAGATGAACTAGACAAGACAATAACAATAAACTACTCTAATACTCTAAATAACATTAAAACACCCATTCACAAATGGAATAAATACTTTTTTACAATGGAGAACAGGCATTATATAATTAAATGATTATTTTCCAAAAATATTATACTTCATAGAAGCTTTTTTTATACCTCTTTGTAAATCTTTCATAAACAATTTAATAAACTAATGCTAAACGTCTTATGGTATCCCAATAAACCCAGAATAGCTCTGAATCATCACTTAAATGACTGGTAAGCAGGAGGAATCAGTCTTCCAGGTACAACAATATATGCACTGTCATCTAGATAATGCTTATTCTGACAGATGAAAACACATACATGAACTAAAATCAGGTCTTACATTACCATCACAATATACTGAATTGGTTTCAAATAACTTTCTTTGGGTGATGAGAAAACATTTTACAGAAAACAAAAAGAAGCACATAAGTTCTAAGTTTATAAAAGATATAAAACCCTTATGAATAGGAATCCCAACATAAAAGCCTGGTATTCTTGTTATTTCCTATTGCATGCACACAAAATAACATAATAGATTTTGCTATAGATATAATCAAGATTTTTAAAAAGCATGAACTGACTTTCTGGCATCAGTTACTAGACTCTGGAAAAGTTTAACAATGGAACAAATAAGGAACAAATTTGAATTAGATAATATTCTATGGCTAAGCAAACAGGACATAAGACAATACATTTTAAACTGAACAGAGACAGTGCAATTAACAATCATACAAAATATATCTGAACTTATAGAACACTTGTTTTTTTCAACAACACAAGTTGCTTCTGGGAAAGGTACTTATCAAATATCTATAAAATATTTAAGAAAACAAAATTATATCATCCAGAGAATCTTTGGGACTACTATAAAGCAATAAATAATCAAATGCCAAATGACAATGACAAAAAAATTAATACTTCTCTCCATAAAGCACACATCTCTTTTATTGCAATGGAAACTGTTCACATGGAAATTTATTCATAGGTCCTTTATAACACCACATAAAATGGAAATAATGTTTAAACAAAACATAGGGTTTTGGAGATGTAAAAGGAGCTTGAGGGCAGATTGGAGGCATATGTTTTATGATTAATTAGTTAAACCATTTTGGGATAAAGTTAATTTTTTTCTTGCAAATAGTCTTTAATGATAATTTTCATTTGTCTAAATCTTTGATCCTGTTTAATGCTCCCATACCCCAATGTGTTGCTAGAACAAAGTTTTCACTGTTATGGACACTACTGGCTATAGCATAAAAAACTATTACTACAAATTGGAAAAGCGATACTTCACCTACATTTATACATAAACATTGTTTTGAATGGAATAGAATGGAAATGAGAAACATTAGAATGAGAACAGAAAGAACCACATCTTATTTCAACTCATGGAAGAAAGTGAACAAAATAATGGAGAGAGATGACTGTAATACCTAATGGAGTGAAGTTTTAAATGTAAAATGTGTAACATCTTTAAGCATAGACACCTTTGTAAATTGTTTGCTTAGATTTATAGCTGTTGATTGTATATAGTTGTTAACCTGTGTAAATCATACTTTATATTGCAAAGTTATGAAATTACATTCATTTTCTAAAATCAGTAAAAACATTTAAGCAAAAACAAAAAAGAATTGTAAAATATAATCTTTATGGACTAAACCAGGTAATTTAATTTCCAACTATTTTTCAAAGTTAGCTGGACTGAGATTAACCTCATCTCTTCCTGTATCTCCTGTTATAGGTTCATAGGTTCATAGGTTCATACTAGGCTATCTGCCCTAGGGCATTTATAAGCCTAGCCAGAATGTGTTTGGCTTTCGCCACCCATTTTAAATTTATTTTGCTATGCCCTTTTTCGAGGTTAGTATACTGTGCCTCTGTCTAACAGTGACACAGAAGTGATACCCGGGGTAAACCTATGATCTCCCATCCACTCATCAAGATTCCTCTTGAAGAGAGTCAATGAGGGACTCTGCCTAACCTGGACTGGGATTTTATTCCAGAGTGAAGGGAGCCTCTGGGTTATGAATCTGTCCCTCCAGCATGTCCTATTTATTTCAGTGCTGAGGTTCAAGTCTCTCGGCGTGTAGCTTGATGGGATTTGGATTTTCTGAGTGCAGGATGTCCACTAATTCCGGGTTGGACATGGCTTTATACGTCAGGCACAGATCGCCTCTGAACAGGCGGTATGCCACTGAGTAAAGCTGGAGTTTCTTTAACCAGGCAGCATATGGCATCTGTTTGAGCCCTTTGATCCTCTTGGTGAGGTACTTTTGGGGTCTTTCCAGTTGCTGCAGGTGTCTGGTAAGGTACATCCCAAAAGGGGCACTGTACTCAACTATGGGCCTGATGAGGGAAGAGTAAAGAGGCACGATGACCTCCCCTGATCTAGATGTGAATCCCTTCATGATTAGGTGGGCTATATAAAATGTTTTTCTAACCACTTTGGCCATGTGGTTGTCAAATGAGAGATTGCTATCTACTTGGGTCCCCAGGTCCCTAATTACTTCTTCTGTACTTAATGGATTACCACCTATGTGGTAATTTGTGGGCACTTTGTTTTTTCCAAAGGGGATGACTATACACTTTTTGGCATTTAGCTTGAGGCCATGGCTCTGGCACCAGTTGTCTGTTTCTATGAGGCCCTTTTGGAGGATGCTTGTGTCGGCTGGAGAGTCAATTATGGCGCCCAGTTTGCAGTCATCTGCGAACTTGGTCAGCCACAATCCTTCCGTGTTGGCCTGTACCTCCAAGAAATATATACCGAACAAGAGAGGTCCCAGGACTGAGCCTTGTGGGACACCACTTGTAACTGGTTTGGAGTCTGACATGGCTCCAGCAATTCTAACCATGTGGGTTCTGTCCTTGAGCCAGTTTGCAATCCATCTAGTGACATAGGGGTTTATATTTAAACTGGTGAGCTTATCTATAATGCCCGAGTGGGGTATTGTATCAAAGGCTTTTTGAGGTCCAGGTAGGCTGTGTGGACCATCTTCCCCTCGTCAATGGCCTTGGTGACTGTTTCAAAGAAATCAACCAGGTTTAAGAGGCAGGATCTGCCCTTAACAAAGCCGGACTGGGTAGGATCCAGTGTCTGTAGGTCCCCAATATCTTTATTTATGAGGTCCATGATGATCCTTTCCATAGCTTTGCAGACCAAGCTAGTCAGGCTTATGGGCCGATAGTTTCCAGGATCCGTTGAGGCACCACCTTTATTGTATATTCATTTCAACAGTTACAATACGATATGACATATAGGTAAGTTTCTTTTCTGTCCAGTAGGACCCACTATTGGTACATATTTAACACAAGTAGCTTTACAAATACATCTTTTAATACAAGCATCTGTACAAATCGGTTTGATATACAAAAGACATATAATTCTTTACAAAACGCCAGCTAGCTGTGCTGGCATATGTTGCAGATCCATTGCCTTATTCTCTCTGGCATAGCTGGCTCTACCCCACATCATCACATCTCTCCCCCTTTGAAGACTCAAGCTAGTTTTTCAAGTGACCCTGGAGAACCATTGCTTGAGAGAAATGTGCCTGTTTGGGAATACATTAACCCATTACCCCATCTTAAGAACCCATTTGCATTAACATTGTTGAACTCACTACGGTGCTGCACTGTCATGTCATATGCCTGCAACCCTAGGCTCCACCATAGTAACTTGATATTTTGCTGGCTGGCTTGATGTAGCCATAGATGCCCCTCAGATTCCTCCTGCCACCCACTGCAAATACTTAGCACAAGGGACTCCCTATCATGGTAAGGTTTCATCATGTTAACATGGCACAGTCTGTGCCCCTGCCTCTTGCCTAGCTGTTTTACCATGTAGTTAACATCATTGACCTTCCTTACCACTTTGAAGGGTCCCTCCCAAGCTGCCTGCAGTTTTTTTGTGTCTGACAGGAATGAGCACCATAGCCTGCTGTCCCACAACGTACTCTCGGGCTCAAGCATTCCTGTTATACCGGACCTTTTTCTGCTGTTGGGCTCCTGCCAGGTTCTCCTGGGCTAAGCCCATGAGCTCCCTAAGCCTTGCTCTGAGGTTTAGGACATATGCCGCAACAGACTCCTTGTAGGATTTGCACTCCCCCTCATCATGAATAAAATTTAAAGGCTTCCTTACCCTATCCCCATACAGCAACTCAAAGGGTGAAAAACCTATGGATTCCTGGGGTACCTCTTTGTATGCAAAACATCAGATGGGGAAGTATTTGTCCCACTCTCTTTTAACTCATTCTGTCCAGTACATCTCTTTTGAGTTGTATCCTTAACTCTCAGAGGGTGTAGCTTGAGCCTTTAAAAAAATAAGTTATCACCTTAGAGTTCTAACAAATACTCATTGACAGAGGTCAAATATCAATACAGTTGTGATTGCCATCATGTATGCTTCAAGATAAAATATTCTGATACCTTGTATGTAGCATAGTTGTGGAATTATTAATGCAAATATGAACAAGCAATATCTGATGCCTAGAGGTGTAGTAGGCGGTAACTGCAGGAAACAACTGGAGGTCCCCTTAGCTGTAATGAGTTAAAATGGTCTGCAAATTCCAGTAGCATGGTCTTTAGTGTAGAGGTTAACCTCTCCACAAGTCCATTAGTCTGGGGTGGTAGGGGGTGGTCTTTAGGTGCTTCACCCCACAGCACTCCCACAGACACGTCTGACATGAAATTGGCACATCTGTTGGTCAGTATTTCTCTCAGGAAACCTACCCTACAAAAATCTCTAACAAAACATTTGCCACCTTCTCTACCTCAATGGAGGACAGAGCCACTGCCTCCCGGTATCTAGTAGCATAATCTACTACCACCAGGATATACTTCTTCCACGTGGAACTTGGGGTACTCAGAGGTCCCACAATATCCATAGCTACCCTCTGAAATGGCTCCTGAATCACAGGCAAAGGCATCAAAGGAGCTTTGACCTTGTCTCCTGCCTTGCCTACTTTTTGGCACTGCTCACAGATCCTGCAGTACCCTTTTACATCCTTTGCAATCACAGGCCAATAAAAGCTCTGCATAATGTGTTTCTTATTATGCTCTATACCCATATGACCTGCAAAAGGAATGTCATGGGATATGGCTGGAAGTAGCAGATGGTAGGCTCTTGGCACTACCAACTGCTGTATTACCTCATCCTCTAGCCCTCCCTCAGGGGTCCACTCTCTATACAGTAATGCTTTTTTCCACTATACAGACTTCCCCATTCCATGAGAATCAGGTGCCTCACCAGCTACCTCCCTCAAGCCTTGGAATGTAAGGTCTGAGAGCTGAGCCTGTCTTAACTCTATCTTTGTGACCCTTCACAGCTCCCCTTCCACAAGAAGTCTGGTATTCTCTGACAATGGTGCCTCACTGTCAGCCTGGGTACTACCACACACTTCTGCCCTTGCAGTCACTCTGTCCAAGGGGACATCAGTACCTACTAGCAGTTGTGGATCATCTTCAGACTCACTGCTACAGGGTAGCTCCATTCCTGAAATAGCCACATCTCCAGTCCTGGCTTCAGTTGTGGGTTGTGTCTGGGTTTCCTCCAGGCCATCAGCCCCACATGCCTGTCTCCAAGCCTGACTGCACGTAACTGCATGCACACAAGATACTGCATTATCAAAATCTTTCCTTATCTAGACAACTGCAGGGATATCCTCAAGCACACCTACTTGTTTGCTTTCTTTTCCACCCTCCCTGTCAAGGTGAACCCTGGCTAAAGGTATTTGGAATAGTGTCCCTCCTAAAGCTCTGACTGGAGTGGACTGCCCTAGAAAGTACTGCTTCTGTTTAACCACTGCAGGGTTTACAATGGTTATATCAGAGGCTGTGTCTCTCTTAGCAGTGGCCTGTCTTCCATACACTAAGATAAGATACAAATTCCAGTGATAGTTTGGTACCCCTGTTGTCTCCAGACAACTTATCACTGGCATCCTGTTATTCCCACTTGCTGGCTCCCTCACCTTTTGTTCCCCACCTTGCTTCCATGGACATCTATATGCTACATGACCCCACTGGTTACATTTAACACATCTGAACCTTGATCCTGGCCATGTACTTAAACTAGTGGCATCACTTGTTACTGGTGGACTCTGTTGGGGTAGTTTAGGCTGTTCACCATGGGTTCCCTTATATACATATGCAGCACTGGGTAGCCCTTTCTTGTACAGTGATGCCCTGCTTGCTAAGTAGACATCCCCTTTTCTCCCCAGCTCATCTGCAGAGTTGCACTCCCAGTCTGCCAACCATATTCTCATGTTCTCAAGTAAAGTGCTAAGGGCTTGTTCCCACACCTCACCAAAAGGTCTGCCAGCCTTTCAAAAGTGGTGATCTGACACCCACTCACCCATCTATGAAAATAAGTGCTTAACTCATCAATATAAGCACATACATTTTTATCTGTCTTACGTCTGTGCTCACAAAACTTTTTTCTGTAAGCTTCAGGTATTAACTTAAAACATTCCAAAAGATATTGTTTAACTTTATCATCGATTAAACAATCAGTATCAGACAATTTAGAAACAACAGTTACAGCTTTACCATGGGGGAAAGGAGTCAGAAACCGTATATTGAACCCTTGGTCAACATTATACTGTTTACATAATCTTTCAAATATATGAATAAAACAATCAAAATTATTACACTCTGTAAACTGTGGAAGAAAGGTACTGACATTTATTGCTTCTAAGGTTTGGGTATTCCCTTCCCTATTACCTCCATGACTCTGATGAAGAGTCAGCATCTCCCTCTTATTTTGGCGCTGTTTCTCATTTTCTGTGGCCTTCAAATGCTGCAGTCTGTCTGCTGATTCTAATTCCATATGTTTTGCCTGACACAGTCTCTCATTTTCTTCAGCCTCCAGATGCCACAGTCTCTTCTGATTCTAATTCCAAACATTTGCACTCCAGTTCAAGTCTCTTTATCTCCAAATGGATTTTAAGTCCTCTGAGGAAAAGGTGAACTGTCCTGTTTCTAGGGACTGCAAATCCCCATCGCCAAACTGGTTAGCCTCCTGGTTGCTGGTTGGTGCTGGAGCTGTGATTAAGGCTGAAATAATTTTGTCTTTAGTCAGGTTGGCCTGCACCAGTCCTTTAGCTTGGCACACCTTGGCCAACTGGTTCTTTGTCAGCTTGCCATAATCCTCTGCTGACATCTTTGCCTGCTTTCCCTGACTAAACTAAATTAACAGAAAATAATAAATAAACGTGTTGTGAAAATGAAACTCTTTATGTTTACCTTGTAGTTGCCGTGAGTACACACACCTATAGTGACAACTACCTACAGGCTATAGGAGTTCAGTTAATATCCACACCACTGCTCACCAATATGTGATGTATCTCCTCTGGGCTAGTAATCATTGACCCTCAATCATCACCACTGACACTGGTGAGGGACAGTCACTCGGAACAAAAATAGATACACACAGTATTTCCAGATGCAGGTCTCTGCACCAAGCACAATTTCCCTTAACAGCACAGAGGGAACACACTCCCATCCTGGGGTTGGGTTCCTCTCTCTCTCTCTCTCTCTCTCACACTCTCTCTTCAGATCCCAAATAAGACTCCCCACTGACACAGCTATAGAATTAAGTCCTTAGCCAGGTGTTCCAAGCCAAGTCTTCTACCACCCACCCTCTCTGTGAAATCAGTGCTCTCAGTGTCCCTGTTCAAAGAAGCTGACAAGCCCACTCTGAACTTTGGTTTACACACACACACACACACACACACACACACACACACACACACACACACACACACACACACACACACACACACACACACACACACACACACACACATGCACACACCTGGGAAAGGCTGGCAAAGCTTTCCTAGTTCTACCACCTTTGCCCAGGCTATAAGGTAGATACACTGCCAACAGAACACTCACAAATCCAGCTACTCTAAACCTCTTACCAGGGTACCCAATTATACTGAGTGAAATTAATACTAATATCATTGGTAATGTTGACCAAACAGCAAGGCTTTCAGGAGCAGCCACAGTGTCACCAAATGAATATAAGTACTCTCAAAGGTTAAAATATTCTCTAAAAGACCAGCCACAATGAAAAGTTTAAATGTATTTAATAGTAAATAAAGAACATGACAATACTAAATATCTGTTTAAAATAAACACCAGATTTTCATTCACAGGAAATATTAAAAATAACACAGATGGAAAGGTTCACACAGATACAGAAAAACAATACTTAACTAATCACACTATATTTTACTGACTGATCTAAAGAATTACTGTGCCCTCGTTCACTTACTAGAGCAAGGCAAGGTGAAGTGGGTGTGTGGTCCTTCTTTGTCAGATTTCACAAAGAGACTACTGACAGCTGAGTGACATCTCTCACTAATATCTAAATATCATTTTAGTGCTGGCTATAGAATGACATCACATCTGGTCATCTGACTCTGGTTCCCACACTAGCCCCTTTGCTAGAAACTTGAGCCAGGATCTTTCACATATGTGTCATAACACACACACACGTACACACGCACACATGCACACACACACACACACACACACACACACACACACACACACACACACACACACACACACACACACACACACACACACACTGTTTTGCTAAGATGTGTTATTGCATCTGGAAGCTGTAAAACAATTTTTGCACTTCCACTCTTCCTACTGAGCTACTAAGCCAGGCTTCTCACAGACATTTCATCTCTGGCTGCAGTCAGAACTGTAAGATACAATCTTTATGGCCTAAATTAGGCAATTTAATTTCAGATTATTTTTCAAAGTTAGCTGGGCTGTGATTAACCTCTTCTCTGCCAGTATCCTCTGTTACAATATATTAATTTCAACAGCTACAATGCAGTATGACAAATATGCGTATTTCTTTTCTGTCCAGCAGGACCCACTGTTGGTACATTTTTAACAAAAGCAGCTTCACAAATACATTTTTCAACATACGCATCTGTATAAATCAGTTTGATGTACAAATTACACATAATTCTTTGCAAAAATCCAGCTAGTTATGCTGCCATGTTACACATCTACTGCCCTATTCAGTCTGGCATAGCTGGCACTATCCCACCTCATCAAGCAAGGTATTGAGGAAGTAACTAGAGAGGGAAAAATAATAGAATGGCCAAGTAGACATTTGACTGCAGGCTAGAGATTGCCTTCTCTATCAGTGACTGGTATGAGAGTATAGGCAAAGAGAGAGAGGGATAGGGGAATCCTAAGTGAAAGACTTATTCTGGTAGACTTTTTATTTTAATCTAAAACAGAAGCTGCTGTTAAAAAAAGTGATAATTAGTAGGGCAGAGATTCCCTTCCCTAACAAGGATTGATAGCAGATTATAGGCAAAATGAAAGAAATAGGGGGGCCTACATGAAAGACCAGCACTGGTAGAGGTTTGAGTAGAATCTAGAACATAAGCAGCTATTAAAAAAGGAATAATTAGTACAGCATATAAAATATTGCATGATAACTATAAGAATCAATTAGAGGAGGTTAGAAAGGATTTGGAAGATAATCAATTCACAAAGAAACAATGGGAGGATGTATGTTTGTCTCCCAAATATGCAACAAAATCTAGAAGATTTAGGATTTTTGCTTGGAAATGTTTACGTACATATTTTTATATCCCAAGTAGACTCCAGAGAATGTTTCCTCAGGTAGACAGCAAATGCTGGAGGTGTGACAGAAAAGAAATAGCTAACTGGGAACATATTTTCTGAGAGTGCAGTTAGTTGGCAGACTTCAAGGATTCCCTGCAGGAAGCACTGTTGTAGATGCTAGATGCGCAGATTGGTGTGATGAAGGAGATGATTTTTCTGAGTTATATTACAGAATCGGAATTGCCTATGGTAAGGCCTTGCTGTGTCTAATTATGGTGACTGCCAAAAAAGCAATTATGAGAAAATGGAAATCAAAATCTAATCCAACTGTATTAGAAGTAGTGAATATAATAACAGATAAAACAACTGGAATTTAGTTATTTCGAAAAGGGTAGGAGCAAACTACAGAAGAAAAAAATGGGAATTGTGGGAACAATGGATACATGGGAGGAATGAGGTTTAAAAGAAGGCAGGATTTAAATGAGCTATGTAATGTTTGAAAATGATTGGGTATATTATAAGTGATGTATAATGTTTGCAACTGAAAGTGCATCAGTATGGTTTGTGATGTAAAATGCTTGCAATTAGGATTGTGTCACTGTGGTCTGTTTTCCTTTATATAAATGTATGATTACCTATGTTGTAAGTGATGGTTTATTAAAGATGTTTCTCATTTAAAAAAAGGGCAGGAATTCAATAATTTATGTAATGGTGCATAGGTTGTAAGATATATAGCAATATATATGAAGTGTAATGTTTGTAAATGTTAACGTTTTAATAATATTTGATTACTTTTATGTAAACATAAATTTACCTGTGTCACAAGTGATACTTCTATAAAGGTATTTAAAAAAATAGTAGGGCATTTAAAATATTGCACAATAACTATAGGAATCAATCAGAGGAGGTTAGAAAAAATTGGGAAGAGAGACTGGATAAACAATTCACAAGGAACAATGGGGTGACATATGTATGGCTCCCAAATATGCAACAAAGCCTAGATTATTTAGGATGTTTGCATAGGTATTTTTATATCCCAAGCAGACTCCAAAGAATTCTCCCTCAGATAGTTGGCAAATGCTGGAGGTGTGATTGTGGAAGAAAGAGGCAACTAGGGACATACGTTTTGAGAATGTAAAGAGTTTGCAGACCTTATCAAGTCCCTACAGAGTACTGTGTCAGAAATATTGTCTGAGAAAATGAGCATAACTAAGGAAATTATTTTTTCTGAGCTGGGGTAGAGGATCTGCCTTGCCTAGACATAGTAAGATCTTATTGGGTTTAATTCTATTGGCTGCCATAAAAGCAATTCTGAGAAAATGGAAATCAAAGTCTAAACCAACTGTAATTGAAGTATTGAATATTGTAACAGAGATAAAAGCGCTGGAAGTAGGATCGTTAGAAAAGGATGGGATCAATCTACATAGAAAAAATGGAAATTGTGGGAACAATGCATGCAGAATAATGAGGAGAAGTGAAGTTTAAGTAATTGCACAAAGTTTTGTAATGTTGGATTGATAATACTTTTATAAAAGTGTGTATGTGATGTATAATGTTTGTAAGTGTAAACATGTTAATATGGTTTGTTTTCTTTTATATGAATATGTTTATCTCTTAAATATATACACACACACATATACAACATGTCATAGTATTCACAATTTATTTATAATATGCAACTGTATTTAGAAATCAGTAGAGAAGATACAATGTCTATGTATCTTCTAATATACTTTGTAGAATTACAGTCTTAGCATGAGAAAGTTAGGTGATGGGAAACAGAAAATACACTGCAGGACTGCCCCCTGTACTACTAATGGACAGAGGCAGCTCCTAAATGCATTATTCCATGCATGAGTCACCTCAAAATATCTGTGGTATTATCCTAGTTATTCTCTTTGGGGTAAAATATAATTATTAATCATGGGATGGGTAAGGCCAATCTATAACCAAATGGGCTAGGTTACTTAGAGTACAAAAAGGGAAGTTGGTTAGGCTTAAAATAGTCTACAAGGGCAGCTAGCCTAGTACTTACCTATAAACATATGAACCTAAAAGGCTATAGCTCATAGGTTCATAGGTTCATAGGTTCATTCTAGGCTATCTGCCCTGAGGCAATTATAAGCCTAGCCCGATTCTGTATGGCTTACACCACCCCTTGATTTGAGTATACTGTGCCCTTTAAGGTTTAGTTTACTGTGCCTCTGTCTAATAGTGACACGGGAGTAATCCCTGGGACAAACCTACGATCCCCCATCCACCTATCGAGATTCTTCTTGAAGAGATTCAGTGAGGTGCTCTGCCTCACATGAACTGGAATTCTATTCCAGAGTGAAGGGAGCCTCTGGGTTATGAACCTGTCCCTCCAGCAAGTTCTATTTATTTCTGTGCTGAGGTTCAAGTCCCTTGAGCATGTGGCTCTAAGGGATTTAGATTTACTGAGGTGGAGCATGTCCATTAATTCTGGATTTGACATAGCTTTGTATGTCAGGCATAGATCGCCTCGAAGTAGGCGGTATGCAACTGAGTAGAGCTGGAGTTATTTTAACCGAGCAGCATATGGCATCTGTTTGAGACCCTTGATCCTCTTGGTGACATACTTTTGGGGTATTTCTAATTGCTGCAGGTGTCGGGTAAGGTACATCCCAAAAGGGGCATTGTATTCTATAATGGGCCTGATGAGGGATGAATAAAGGGGCACGATTACCTCTTTTGATCTAGATGTGAAACCCTTCGTGATGAGGTGGGCTATGTAGAAGGTCTTTCTAATCACTTTGGCAATGTGGTTTTCAAAGGAGAGATTGCTATCAACAAGCTGAAGCATTTACAATAGCTTTGTCTGGTGAAATATGATTTTGGTTGTGGACTGAAAGTGAAGTAGTTAGTGAGGTCTTTCAGATAGTTTGGTGGAGATTTCCGGAGTGTGTGTGTGTGTGTGTGTGTGTGTGTGTGTGTGTGTGTGTGTGTGTGTGTGTGTGTGTGTGTGTGTGCTAATAGAGAGTGGTTAGTATATTGTAGCTTTGTTTTAGACTAAACTGAGTGTACAGTCTGAAATTGTAGGTAGGAGTGGTTGTGACCAAATTAGCAGCAAGAGGTGTGCATGTATTGAGGTACAGTAGTTTGAAAAGAAGTAAACCTAATAACAGATCATTTGTTTGTTTGACTGGAAGCCAGTTAGCATTGTGTATAGTTTTACAGTAATGCTCAGACCTGAGGAAATTTGTAATGAAATAGCAACTATTGTTTGAAAGTGATTGAAGGGATGCAATGTTTTTGCAAGGGGCTTCAGTTATTAGAGGAAATTCATACTCAAAATGGCCAAGGAAGATTCCTTTGTGTATGGTTTTACATGCAGGGAGGGAAACATTCCTGGCCCAAAAAATGAGGTGGATAATTTTGGCTCAAATTCTCTGTACATTTTGCTTGAAATTAATCACCCCAGATTCCTAGGTATTTGAAGTTGGAAATAATTTTGATCATGTGATTGTTTTCATCTTTTATTAGAATGTTGGTGAGACTTTAGCCAATTTTTGAGGGGTACCAAAGATCATTCAGATCAAAAGAGCTGAAGTGGCAGATTCATCTGAATACATGCAGTAAACCTAGATTCAACATTGTCTGTTCCATAAAAAAATGTACTGAAATTGATAAAGCTTAACCACAGCCTGTACTATTAGCTGTGATTCCAGATCTTCCACACTAATCTTTGTCACAATAATGCAATATTACACCACCCACCGATTATAACACCCCTAACCATTTTCTGCCAAATAACAAGGGCTGTATTGCTCCTTTCCATTTAAGCTCCACCAATGGGGCTTTATCTGGTGCTGGCAATAGAATACACTCCCATTTCACCGACAGATGAGCAAGGAGAATTAACTGCTATCAACTAATCGGCAGAGGATAAGCTAAGCCGTGCATGCCATAGTGGTTTTTAGCACAGCCAAGGATTTTCTCTATTTCTACCAGCTGACTATAATATATCAATTGTGGACTAGAGTGAAGCGTCAACTAGGGCTACTCTTTGGAATGCCAAGTAGGTTCATTTGTTTGTGTTTGCTTTGCTTGTTCACTTTTGTGTATCCCTTGTTCCTGTTTTCAGTGGTTCCCAGTGTTCAGAAAATCATAGTTAATGCTTTGTAAGTCTTTTGCTTCTCTGGTTAGAGTATTTTCCAGATTGAGTCCACTGTAATCTTAGCATTTTGTCTGTTGTTGATGCAGATCATTCTGTTTTTCTGACAGGTTTAATATACTCTGGCTACTGCACTCATCTGTTGACTGACGTACAGTGACAGGCTTTTTACCTGCAGTCAGTGACACAGGTAATGAATAACCACTCCCACCATCCACTGTAGTTTCCCTCCAGCTGTGGTTTACATTGGGCCCAAAAGACCTGCTCAGTTTAAATTACAGCCAGGAAAAGAACTAATAATTAACATCTCTCTTTGTCCCCAGGAAGACAGCAGCAGTGCTTTACAAAACCAGTACCTCATCAGGGAACAGTGCCAGTTTACAGATCCATTATCTCAGTATGATTGTTAGAACTATCCTGGACTAAATCAGTCTGAACAAGAACTATCCTGGCCTAGATCAGTCTGCACACCTCTGTCATATACATGGTCAACACAACTTGATCTTCATAAAACTGGGAATACAACAAGGATATGATGAAGCTCACCTAGCATGTGAGAAAAAGTGTTTCAACTTTCAGCACTAATTAACCACTGCTGCTTTGCTAAAAAAGATCTGACACGGGTTAATTTTTTCAAGACCCATGAAAGCAAGCTGTTCTGTTGTCATAACCCTCTAATCAGCCAGTGTTTTTGGTAATTTTTGTTTTTTTTAACCACTGGAATATGTATAAAAGCAGTTTCTGCCCACCTTTTGATGGAAAGTTAGAATTTAGTTGCTAGCTCTGTTAGCATGTGTGGTCTAATGAAACCACAAGAGACAGTGCAGTGGTGCAGCGGTTAACATGGTTGCCTCACAGCAAAAGGTTCTCTGGTTTGATTCTTGGCTGGGGTGCCTTTTGTGTGAAGTCTGCATGTCCTCCCTGTGTTCATGTGGGTTTTCACCAGGTGCTCCAGTTTTCACCCATGTTACAAAGACATGCATCTGGAAAGTTTCTCCCTGGACCTCTACTGAAAATTGTCTCATTCCAAGTCAGACTTTTCCTGTAAACAAATGTTAAATAAATAAAATAAAAATAAATGCAAAGAGGGTAAATCAACCCACTTAATCTTACACCCATAAAAGCAGACACCACAGTAGTTAGGAAGGGTAAATAAGATTTAAATAAAAATAATAAGAAATAAAATTTAAAAGAAGCTATTTCATACATCAGAGCAGTCTTGAATATAAAATTTGAAAAAAAGAGTCCTTTTACTACTGAAATTGTATAAAAAGTAACACGTATGTTATCCACAATAAAACTATTAATGCTTGTGGTTTAAGATAGAAAAAGAATGGTTATTTTTTGTATTTACCTGAAAACCAAGCAAAATGTTAGATATAGACATACCTGTCAACCACTTTGAGCAATAAATCTGGGCAAAGCCATAAATAAAAGTGGGACAAAGGCCCCAAAATAGGGACAATTTTTAAATATTGCTCTTACAAACTTAGAAAGTTGATAGAACATGTTTTGCATTAGCATGCATTCTGAAGGGTATGAAGTCTGAAACTCAAATGTCTGTCATTATTTTCTAAATACAGTCTCTGAAGATTTGCCAGAAAACTACAATTTTATGAAAAACGGACCAAAAGTATGAGGCAAAACTCTGGACATTCTGTGAAATTATGTACAGTTGAGAGGTATGGACACAGACTAATGTAAAACAAAGGAGATGGGAAAACAGTTGTGGAAAGGAAATACCCAATAAATTGGAAGGCTTCAGAAAACCATATGGAAATTAGTAGAAAGGAAGTACAACCAACCTGGAAGCTTCAATTACAGCCAGTTAAAAGGTTAATATGAAAACAAATCACAACAACTGCTCCTCCCATGTCCCTTTGTTGAAATTAGGATAAAAAAACAATGCCTTAGCCGGTATTACTATAAGTTTTTTCTTGAGCTAACAAAGTCTATAAAACGATTCTGAATAAAGTTTCTTTAAAGGAATACTGACTGAAAGTGACTTATTTTTGAAGATTTGAAGCAACCTACTATGAAAACTTGGAGACTTTCAGAGAGAAGCTAAGGTTTACTCTCCATTGTGAACCATAACCTGATCTTGAGCTACTTTAACATGTATTCCATCTTTCAGTGATGGGATAGGCTCTGGCTCCACCAAGGTCCTGAACAGGATAAAGTAGGGAATAAATAATTAATTTAAAAAAAATATATTTTGACATACACCAGTGGCATACAGGGATAAAGCCCTGACTACAGCCCATATGAAATTAATTTAATTAGTAGCTTGTGTGTTTGACAGAACTGACAAGGAGGATGGGTGTGCCCATCAAGGAGGGAGGGAGGGTAGTTTTCTTGTGTCTTCTGTGCTACAGATCTGATGACAGGGCCTTGGCTAAAGAATAGGGTTCTATTATGATTCAGAGAGCCAGTACCAGGAAGACATGGTTGTGGTCATTCAAACCAGTGATGGTAGCCTCTGCTGACATATGTGAGGAAGCATGCTTGCAAGCATGCATGCACAGACAAAGGGGCATTGCTGGCCCTTGCAGTGATGCAAAAGCTTGTGTCACCACTGGGGGTAAACCTCTTGTCAAGCGGATAAATGTGAGAGCACAAAACACCCTCATAGCTACCTCAGTGATGCCCCCCCCATGGGCATGTCTGATTGAGTGGAAACTTGATGGATGATGGTTGATAGACACAGGAACAAAAATGACAGAAAAAAAAATGAATATAACAGTAATGACTCTATGAGATTATGGCAAGAAAGGATACTCTGTCTTGAGTTAATCTTCCTTGCCCATTACAGCATGGCAACATCTGTAAATGCTTAGCACCATCTCTAGAAGAAATCTGTGAAGTCTTCTCTGCATGGAAATATGGCACAAATTTCTAAGATAGTCTCTCCCCATGGAAACAGGACTCAAACCTCTAAGCTAATAGTGTGAGCCAATGGACTTCAAGAATTACAACAATCTATGCCATGTGATCCTGTCATCTACACTGGTGATTATAAAAGCAACTCTCTTATCAGGAGAGTCACACCTGCGTACCAGAAGTAAGCAAACACTGACTTAAATTTCTGCTCCTTTCATGACATTTTTACCATAACCTAGAGCTTTGTGCTTTTAGGAAGAAAACTGAGTCAACCCCTTCCCCCCAACCACATATTGTCTCTTTGTGATAAATTACAGCTTGGCCCTGTTTTATCCCTTCTGGAAACACAAGGTCTATACTTTGCAGGAATACTGCTGAATTGAAGACAGAAAAAAAAAAAAAAAAAAAAAAAAAATCTTGTTTTCCCGCCTTACTGAACTAGAATAGTCCAGTCTTCAGAGTTTGCTGATCTCTGGGCTTTGGCTTGGTTCCTGTGCTATTCCATATCCTTATTTGGATAAAGGGAAGCTTCTTTGTTCACCAGTGGGAGTGGGGAGCACTGAGCAGCCTATTTGTCCCTAGAGCAGTGGTTCCAGCCAGAAACTTGTAGTCTATTGGCCATTTTGGGTCAATTCCTAGCTCTTTTCAACCCCTGCTATAAAGCCCGCTTTAGCGCTTTTGTGATTTAGCGGAGTTGCCCATAGAGCACCATCGGGCAGCGCTGGTTAAACAAGGTTAAACTATTTCTGGCTCCATAAAGTATGCTCTTCAATTTTTCCCTTAGAACTTCTCTACTTGCAATCTAAACAGTCTATTCTCTATCTCAAAAGCTCAGCACTTGCTCCTAAAGCATTTTTATATAGGTAAAGTACTTATATACTAAACAAAGTACTACATTAGCCTAGAATCCCCTTGAGTACCCATTTCCCTATAGGTCCCTTCTGACTCAGTTACACAGCAAACTTTTTCACTTTTTCTAGCATGTCGAAGGGTCAGTTGCTAGCATCCTCTCCTGTTCAGCTGGTGAATCTGGGCATCTTGAGGCAATGTTACAATTGCCTCATGTACACAGACAACCCACTCCTTCTCCCACAAAACACAAATACATGTGAGAGATGCAACTATATAGCCAAACTGGAGGCTGAGCTCTCTCAACTCAGGACTGGCAAGACCAGACAGGAGGAGAAGGAAACCACGCACACCACAAACCCAGTTTCACATAGAACTATCACAACTGCAAAACAAACACATAAACACACAAAGACATACTCGGAGGCACTGATCAAAAATCTACCAAAACTACAGAGGCCTCCAAAGCAGACACCCAAGCAACTGACACCTCAAGACATAAGACATGCAACACATAGTTCTCAAAGTCAGTGTGCTAAACAGTCACAGCCCTTAAGGCCAAACACAATGCCAGGCACACTTGTTATAGGTGACTCCATAGTCAAACACACTGACGTCCCACTCACCAGACTGAACAAGGAAAAGATCACAGTAAGCTGCCTGTCAGGCGCTAGAATCCGCCACATAACACAAGCACTCAGGTCACTCCACAGCAAGTACAAGTATGACTCAGTCATTGTCCATGCCGGTGTGAGCGACCTGAGACGCACCTCCCTGGACTACATGAAAAGAGACATAGAGGAGCTCTCAGATTATGTAGCCCAGGCCGGTATGACCCTGACCCTGAGCAGTATCCTACCCTCACCAAGAATGATGCCACAATACAGAGACAAAATGATCAGCTTTAATAATTGGCTTAATTACTGGTGTCATTCTAAGGGGATCCAATGTCTGTCTGCCTGAGATGACATGCTTGACAAGCCACGCTGCTTCAAGGGACGGCTTGCACCTGTCACCCTGGGCTTCCGGATATTGGCAAAGGCTCTTGCCACCCCATAGTGCCTTTTTAGGCAAGGCTCAAATGATAAACCTACCGCCCTAGAAAACAAAAATGGAGAAAAACTAAGGGTAATACTGCTCAATGCCAGAAGTCTAAACCTCAAGATGCACGCCTCGAAGCCCTCCTCAGTATGGAGAACATCGATGTCTGTGCTGTGACTGAAACCTGGTTCAAGGCTCCTGAGAGCACCCCAGCACTATCAGGTTATACCTCATATCATGCGTTCCGGCCCCAAAATCCGGACCGAACCACAAAAGGAGGGGGAGTATCCATATTCATAAAGGATACCCACACCTCCAGGTTAGTGGCAACGCACGAAGCATCGGAGACCATCCAGGTGCAATTAACCATAGGTAAAACTGCCCTACAGTTTGTAGCATGCTACAGACCACCTTCTCAAACTCAGGAAACCCACACAGCCTTCCTGAAGACACTGGAGAGTATGAATGTCTCCCCAAACACCATCATATTGGGTGACTTCAACTACCCAAACATAGACTGGGAACATTACTCAAGCCCCAACACCCTAGCCCAAAGGTTCCTGGAGTTCATAAACTCAAATGCTATGGAACAACTAGTCACCATTCCCACAAGAGGAGAAAATATACTAGACCTGATCATCACAAACATGGGGACAAAATGCTCCACACCGGAAGTATATCCCTCATTGGTGAGATCAGACCATAAATTAATCTCATTGGAGATCCACATCCCGCCCCTACCCCCAGCAAAAAAGACCACAGTGAAGAACTTCTCAAAAGCAAACTTCACACTTCTTAAGACTGGAGTGGTATCCTTCAAGGCCCCCGAGCCAGTGGAAACCACAACCCATGCTGCTGAAACCCTTACAAATGCCTTCTACGAGCACCTCCAGGAATGTATGGATCAAGCAATCCCTAATAAAATCAAGACCCTTTCCACCAAAGGCAGGCGCCCGGTCTGGTGGACCCCAGCCATAAACAAACTCCACAACAAGAGGAGAAAGCTACTACATGACAGAGCAAAATCCCTAAAAGGGAAGGCAACTCTGATCAATACTAGCAAAAAACTACGATCACTCATAAAATCATCCAAGGCCAACTTTGAGAGAAAAATCGCTAATGACACAAAAGACAATCATAAGGCCTTCTTTAGCTATGTTAGAAACCTGGGTGGAAACTCCCAGATATGCTCAGAATTAGTCCAAAATGATAAAAATCACTGAACCCACAGACATTGCCAACATACTGGCAGACAGGTTCACTGCAAATTTCGCCCCTCCGTCCCCGCGAAAAGGAGAAATATCTATCCCACCAGAGTCTAGCCTCCCAAACATCTCAGATGCCCAGGTGAGAGCTGCTCTCTCTAAAGCAAAAAACACAGCATCAATGGGACCGGACGGTGTCCCCGGCTGTGTGCTACACTAACTCAATGAGGAACTAAACCCACACATAAGGCTGCTGTTTAATCTTAGCCTTACTACTGGATACATACCCAAAGAATGGCGTACGGCAACTGTGGTCCCACCCACAAAGGCGGTGCTTCTACGGACCCTGGAAATTACCGCCCCATAAGCTTGATGAGCCTTGTCTGCAAAGCTATGAAGAGGATCATAATGGAACTCATAAATAAAGACATTGGGGACCTACAGACACTGGATCCTACCCAATTTGGCTTTGTCAAGGGCAGATCCTGCCTCTTGAACTTGGTTGACTTTTTCGAAACAGTCACTAAGGCCATTGATGAGGGTAAGGCAGTTCACACAGCCTACCTTGACCTAGCAAAAGCGTTCGACACAATACCCCACTCGGGCATCATAGAAAAGCTCACCAGCTTAGATGTAAACCCATATGTCACAAGATGGGTTGCAAACTGGCTCAAGGACAGAACACTCAGGGTTAGAGTTGCTGATGCCATGTCAGACTCTAAGCCGGTCACGAGTGGTGTCCCACAGGGCTTAGTCCTGGGCCCCCTCTTGTTCGGCATTTATTTTTCTGAAGTGCAGGCAAACATAGGGGGATTGTGGCTGACAAAATTTGCAGATGACTGCAAACTGGGCACCATAATTGACACTCCATCAGACACAGACATCCTCCAGAGAGGTCTCATAGAAATGGATAACTGGTGCCAGAGCCATGGCCTTAAGCTAAATGCCAAAAAATGTATAGTCATACCCTTTGGGAAAAACAAGGTAACCCCTAATTACCACATAGGTGGTAATCCATTAAACACAGAAGAAGTTATCAGGGACCTGGGGACCCAAGTTGACAGTAACCTCTCTTTTGACACTCACATTGCCAAAGTGGTTAGGAAGACCTTCTACATTGCCCACCTGATCATGAAGGGATTCACATCCAGATCAGGAGAGGTCATTGTACCCCTGTACTCTTCACTTATCAGACCAATGATTGAGTACAACGCCCCATTCGGAATGTACCTTACCCGACACCTGCAGCAGTTGGAAAGACCCCAAAAGTTCCTCACCAAAAGGATAAAGGGGCTGAAATATATGTCATACGATGCCCGACTGAAGAAACTCCAGCTCTATTCAGTTGCATACCGTCTGCTCAGAGGTGATCTGTGCCTGACATACAAGGCCATGTCCAACCCGGAATTAATGGACATGCTCCACCTCAAAAAATCCAAATCCACCAGAGCCACGAGAGCAAGAGACTTAAACCTCAACACGGATATAAATAGGATGTGCTGGAGGGACAGATTCATCACCCAGAGACTCCCTACACTATGGAACAGAATCCCAGTCCATGTGAGGCAGAGCCCCTCACTGACTCTGTTCAAGAGAAATCTTGACGAGTGGATGGGAGATCATAGGTTTACCCCGGGAATCATCTCTGTGTCACTGCTGGACAGAGGCACAGCAAACTAATGGGTATAGTATTCTCATCCTAAGGGGTGGTGAAAGCCACACACACTCTGGCTAGGCTTATAAATGCCCTAGGGCAGATAGCCTAGTATGAACCTATGAACCTATGAACCTATGTTTGCATGTGAAGATTAGCATTCTATAATGGCAATGTAGTTAAATGAAGTATTGCATTCGCTTTAGCTACAGGGAGACTAAGCAAAGATGAATAGAGAGGATAATTTATTTCATTGGCCGTCTGATGTGAGATGGTGTGTCATGGCTCTATTGTGGTTTTAACTAATACCCATTCATATATTCATTTGACAGTATCTGTAGCACCATCCATCACTTGCTGTGTAGAAGCAATATTGTACTGAATCCAGGTGTTTGTCAGAATGGTGTGGATTATAATTTCTAGCCTTTACTACCAGGCTGTTACTGGAATACCTGGAACACTCAGTATACCATACTCCTAGACACTTTTTAGTTGCGTCTAAATCAAGGCTGGCATATATGTATATGACTCAGATCATAGGATATGCACTTGCTTTGGTTCACTTCAACTTGGTATCAAGCTACTTGTAAACTAAATAAATTAGTATAGCTTTTGGACAGACAGTGAATTTGACCAATAGTCATTGTGAATTTCATAGCTCAGGATTCTGCAATCATATGATCATTTCATATTAATTTGTTTGAGCCCTCTTGTAACCCTTTTAGAAAGGAACATGCTGTCAGTGACTTTACCTGATTAAAAAGAAAAGGGACCTTAATGACCCAATCCCAGGGGCTGCTGCCTTCTTTACATCACCCTAATAACAGCTCTAAATTGCTTGTTTATGATTGTCTCTTAGGGGATGCATTTATTCTTTGATGAGAATTTGCAAAGGAAGCCATGTCCTTGTTGGGTAACTTTAAAAAACAGTGAGCTAAGGAGAAAGGTTGCTGTACCATTTATTAGAAGCCAGATAAGCCCTTTAAGGAGTTTGCAGTTGTGGGTCTTGGGTTATCTGGTAGTGGGATAAATCTGCATATTTTATTTTCAAATAACTGTAATTTTCTATTATTGGAACCAGAGCATACCTCTCAACCTACAGACACTGAAAATAGTAACAAATGCCCTTGATAAGTATGAATATCCAGCCAAAAAAATCTGAACATCTCATTAACATAAAATCTGAATACCACATAGCACATAACACTTCCTGCTTCTAGCAGGAATGTGGAATTCTATTCAGAAACACATTTAAAAGGATGACCAAAACGTATGGAAAATATAAGTAAATTATCAAAGATTCAGTGTAAAATGTGTATACTTTAATGAACTGCATTACAAGATTCTACCACACAGCATCATTTATTTTTGCTACAGAAAAAGGGAGAAGTAAGATGTGTGTCCTCCTGTAAATTATTGTTGCCACTGGTATGCTGGTTATGTTGAATTTCTGCGTTCACGACAACTTCAAAAAATCACACATGATGAGAGGGATTCAGTAAATTGTGTGAAGGAGTAAATCAAGCCTGAAAATATGGACATACCTCCAAAAATAGGGACATCCTGTGTAGGGGTAAATCAGGCTTGAAAATAGAAATATTCATCCAAAATACAAACAGTTCAGAAGTCTGCGCTAGAGTGGAGTGATAGTAATGTAAAGTTGTACTCTAATTTGGGAAAAGGACATTTCTAGCTATAATGCAGCGAGCTATAGGTGAGAAAAAGTATGAAATCTTTTAAATAGGTAAATGTTTTGTTGATCACATTCTTAGTGTGCTTTGTAAAGGAAAGAATGGGGTCTAGAGTAAGTCCAAGATATTTTAGCTCTGTAACATTAGAAAGAGAAATGTTGTTGGTGTCTTTTGTAATGATAAGTATGAGGTGGAGTCATTTTTGACCTGAGGTGAATTTCTAAAACGTAGAATATTCTGAAAACTAAAATTTCAGAATTTATTCCTGTGATTGATGGTAAGAATGTATATAAAAATTATGGATCCTTCAGTGCAATCAAACCTACTGTTATATTAGTAATTACTTAGTTTGTAATGTTGTTAGTGGAAAGCACAGAGGTGGCTTATTTTGCATATTTTGGTTTAGTTATGTTGTACAGATATTGTCACTATTTATCATCAGTCCTGTCTACACTGCATTAACCTGGTATGATAATTTTGCAAAGGTAGCAGCAAAATGTAAGACATGCTGTAGGTGGATTGGACACTCTAAATTGGCCCTAGGTGTCAGTGCGTGCATGTGTGTGCCTTCTGTGGAAGGTTGGGTGCCGGGCTGGCAACTTGACACTGTAAAACTCCACTGCCAATCATGAGCGGACAGGTGATCCGCTGTGGCGACCCCTAACCAGGAAAAGCCGAAAGAAGAAGCAGCAAAATGTCTGCAGAACTTATACCATGAGTCATATATTTACTTTGTAGCATTATCTAACACATGTTAAATGTCTGCATCACCTACAAACTGGCTCATGGCTAGTCTGGTTAATTATGCAACGTCTTTCACCTGACTAACAAATGAATAAATAATTTATATTTAGATAAATGCAGGTCACAATGCTCAGCAGATTTGATAGGTTTGTGGATTCACAGGAGTCTTTGCTCATTGGAGCATAATGACCAACTAAGAACATAGTTGTGCAGAATGTTATTTAATGCTGGACAAGCAGATGGATTCTGGATAATTTTATAGGTGGTAAAAGGCTGCGTATATGTTAGCTGATATGGTAGTTCTAACCAATTTAGGCTTTTTAGCGCTGTACAGTGGTGGGTTGTGAAAGGGGTATTGCTCCATAATTAGCAACTTTGTTATAGTATTGTTCAAGTTTTGATTTTTTTTTTTTAATGTCTGAAGGTTAATAAGGAAGGGAGCACTATAAAGAAGTGTGAGGAGTAGACAGGCAGTGGCAAGTATAGCTTTAGTTGTGTCATTGAGAAAGTTTTTTGCTCTGGAAAGTATCCCTATTTTTGTTTTTGACGAGTTTTTCTTATGCAAGTTTGTATATGCAAGTCAGACTTAAGGTTATCATCCCTTATCATCCCATGGGTGACACAATGGTGCAGTAGATAGCATTGTCACCTTATAGCAAGAGATTCTCTGGTTTGATTCTCAGCTGGGATGCCTTCTGTGTGGAGTCTACATGTCCTCCCTGTGTTAGCATGAGTTTTTTCCAGGTGCTCTGGTTTCCTCCCACATGATGGCACAAGCAGGGAGAATGAGAGTGCCTATCCTAGGGAAAGGAGGAAGGGGGTCTTGCCCAGGGTACACCCATGTGGTTTGATTTCACTGGTTGCTGGTTGAGGGTCCTGCTGAAATCAGCCCCTTGTGGAAGTGAAGGGTGCTTTAATGCTAATGCCTATTGCCCACCCCAACCTCAGGATGTTACTTGGTATGTGCATGTGGTGGGGAATAAATAGTTCCAAATTCTCCCCTGGCAGTAGTATGACGCTGCCTTGTGATGCCTTGATCTCCACACTCGCCCTGAACGTTGGTCAGAGAAATTCTGGGGGAAGTAAATATGTTTGTTAGACCCAATAATCAAGGACAGCCACTGGAGGAAGCTAAAGATAAGCTGTGTGGGAACCATAAATACCTCAAATAAAAACAGTCAAACCCACTTTAGCATGACTTTTGCAGCATGAAAAAGAAATACTTCCATTAATGACTCATGCTGCCATGCTGCATATTTATATAATGGCAGCACAAATATAAAGAAGGCAACAAGGAACAAAAACTTTTAGATTTATGTTCACTTCACTGGGACACACTGGGGATGGTTCTACAGCATTTAAGGGTGCTGTGGCACCAAGGTTGGGAACCACTGTATTAGGCAATAAGCAATTAGGATTTATAATAAACTAAGTGAAACATAAGAAAATAAAATTACTTAGAGAGACAGGAAACTGTTCATATACATTCCGGATGTTTATAAAAGCATGCATAGCTCATTGGGCTCTGGTCATTTTCAAATGTGAAATCATTTTGTGGAAGGGATTGATAAAAAAAGAATGTCATTATTCATCTAGTCACATAAAAAGTATGCGCACATAAATTTTTACGTTTTTGTAAAAAAATAATTACAATTACCAAACTTAATAAGATGTATTAATATCATGGGCACTGGGCATATATGTATAAATACACATGCCAGAGACTTTATCAAACAGCAATTTGTTTGAAAGATTGTTTGATTGGTTAAGTAAATTGAATACACTCTTTGTTGAGTGCAATTTAACATTGATGGAGAAAAAGTGAAGGCTTGCTTTTTCCCATAAGTGGGTTGGAGTGAGAGCATCTGTGAGTGTTTGTGAGGAGGGTTAGAGGAAGGGGATAGGTTTTTTTGGTCTGCAATTGTTTGCTAGTTAGAGTTAGATAATGATTAGGTAAGTAGTTAGATTTATGGTGTGTGTGTGTGTGTGTGTGTGTGTGTGTGTGTGTGTGTGTGTGTGTGTGTGTGTGTGTGTGTGTGTGTGTGTCTGCGCGCGTGTGTGTGTGTGTGTGTGTGTGTGTGTGTGTGTGTGTGTGTGTGTGTGTGTGTGTGTGTACATGTGCATTTGTGTATTCAAGTGCCTTGTATACAGGCACTGTTTGGAAAAGGGATTGTTGTAAATTATTGTGCAGGGTCAGGGTTAAAGGCAGGGGCAGAGTTAAAACAAACAAGTAAGGTGGACAGCAAAACTCCCCTGTCTACCTTACTCATGAGTTCTAACACTAACCCATCCTGTGTCCCAACCCTAAAGTTGATTGGAAGCACTTTTTAGCAATAATCATTAATTATGCTAACTATAGCCCTTTTTAGGTGGTATTTAAGATTGGCCCTAAATTGTGAGTAGCTATTAGATTTTCTGACATCCTGAAGTATAGTATTCCAACTTGTGGGTACATTTTTTGAAAACATTATCATACCAATAGTTAGATTATGTGAAGCCTTTATGGTTGTACAGAGAGTAGGACATTGTTTTTGTTTTTATTTTACTTGTTGAAGTTGGGAAGTAGTTACCAATGAGCAGCTTAAAAGTTTAAGTGCTTAATGGCATAGTGGCTCTAGTTGGCTTTGAATATTGCCTGGCAACATCATTCTCTGTTATGGAGAAAATGGCTGAATAGTAATGTTTTATTTTTGCTTATAGCATTAATGTAGTATTAGAAAATGAGCTCAGCATGAATGCTGGTACAGTATACTCCAGTCTTGGGATGGTAGCACTGTTTTCTATTATGGTGAACAGTGGACAAATAGTGTTTTATTTTTTGCCGCTTGCGATATTCCAGTGCTTGGCATAGTATACTCCAATTCTGAGATGCGGATATCACTTGCAATTTTATGCCTTGCTGTTCTGGTGAGTAGGTGAGAAATTGTTTAGGATCCTTTTAATTAAATTAAAACTTTATTGACTTGGTTTTCTGTATGTTTGTGAAAGGAAATGTGCTGGTTTATACTTAATCCAATGTATTTGTGTGTCTTGGTAAGTGGAAGTAGATTGTCGGTGAGTCTTTAGTACACAGGTAGGATTACAGTTAATGCCCTAAAACTTTCATTGTTCCACATATCTCCAAACTTGTATATTGTGAATTCAGTGTCTTGGAAATATGTCCCTTTGTGCTTAGATTACACCTGTACTAGGAGTACCTGTTAACCTTATGACAAAATTAAACTTGGAATAATTGTCATTTCTAATTAGATATACACAGTCTTAAGACTGAAACAAATCTTTTCCAGCTTTTCCTTATAGTCTGGCTGAAAGTGAACAAGAAATAATTTCTTATCTCAGTGTGTAATTGTGGTATGGATTACACAGAATATAATTGTTTTGTCTGAACTGGTATAGCTGACCAAAGTAGCACACTACAGGGTCTCTCTTTACACTTTCCAGTTCCAAAGTATGGCTTGTTTGTTTTGTCAACATCTTTTTCTTAATCAATTAGGCATAATTAGTTCATTAGACTTGATCATCACACTTTCTATGCAACTAATCACTTCTTTAATTTAAAAGGGTGTTTGCATTTGTTTCATCCTAACAGTCTTTGCATTTGTTTCTTCCTAGCATTTTTTGGGTTGGTCAACCTCTTATAGCCACTTCCAAAAGAATTTATATCTGTGGACCATTCACAGTACATTGCTGAGCCACTTAAGATATTTTTTTCTGTTGCAATCAAATCTGAAATTATCTGGTTTCTGATTAGATTGTATTTCATCACTTGTCAAATGTTGTTGTGTGATAAATATGAAAGGCACAACATAGATGCTATTTTATGTTTTAAAACTATGTTATATGCCTGGGATCACAATAAGCTTCTTTGCAGTCTCAGCATTGCCTTGTGCAAGAGTTATTTTTAATGTATGTCTAAATGGCTACTGGTCACTTTCTATAAGCACACTTTTCCCATACAATATAGCTAACAGCTCTTTTGTCTGTCCAAGCATATGTTGTCTGCTTATCAGTAAAGGCTCCAAACTTGTATATAACTGCTTTATCTTCTTTCAGAATCACTGTTTCAGTTCTATTCTGGCTTGCAACTATCTGTAATGTGAAAAATTTGTCACAAAAAACAATTCAGTATGCACAGTTCACTTATAAACTGTTTAAAGATTTCAAATGTTTTTTTCTTGTTCTTGACAACAGTGCCATTTCTACACCTAGTTTTAAAAAGTCTATAACCACATGTTTTTCTACTATATTTGGATAAACTTCCAAAAATATTATATCATACCAAGAAATATCACAAAAACTTGTTTGTCCTTCAGTGGAAGCAATTGTACTATAGATCTGACTTTCATATCATTTAGTTTTAAGCCTTGTATTGTAAAAGCAAGGCCCTTATATCCCATCGCCGTAATTCTAATTGGATAGCTCTATTCAATTTGAGGTTGTAGTGTTACGTCTCTTTTTAATTTAGTGTCTTATATTTTTGATGGTCTGACCCCACATATCTTCAAAAATATTAACAACACATCCAAGACCATTGATCATTTGAGCAATAAGTCTTTGAAGCACTTCCAAAACTGATGAAATAGTATCTTCCCATAGGTGAATTTAAAGTACATAGCTTACAACTTTCCTAGTTAAGCTTTTTTTTTAATCTCTGATTAGCATATCATACAGGGAATACTACACTCTTGGCATGGCAGAAATCATTTAACGTTTTGTACAAAGTAAATAGTGATCCCATCTTATAGCTTTATTAAAACCCTGTAGAGCCATTCATAAACAAATTATAACTGATTTCACAGTAACAATTTAATTCTTCAATGCATTGGTCTATTCTGTTCTTCAGCTGTACAAATGCACTTTGTTACATTCAATTTCTTCTCAAATCTATTCCCTACTCAACTAGCTTTGGAGCATTCACTACTGCTGACATGTGCAAGCTCTCCCTAAATATAGCAAACTTCCCATAATCAGGGCAAAACAACAAATAAATCTTCATACTCATGAAGCAAATCATAAAATCCACAGTGGTGCAGCGATAGCATTGTTGCCTCACAGCAAGAGGTTCTCCCGTTCGATTCTCGGCTGAAGTGTGGGGAGTACCTTCTGTGTGGAGTCTGCATGTCCTCCCCGCGGTTGGGTGGGCATTCGAAAGACATGCGTAAATGGGCACGCCTTCGTTGAACATTGAGCTGGCACCTCGGCATTTGTGAAAATCTACTGCCAATCATTAGCGGACCGGAGTTTCTATGTGGTGACCCCTAACCAGGAAAAGCCGAAAGACAAACAACAACAACTCATGAAGCAAATCATCATACTGTATATTCCCATTATGAATTTATTTTATCATGTGGAAGCCACATGACCCCAATAGACATGGCATGTCAGCTAGTTCAACATTATGGAACTGCAATGTCTCTGTTTTATTGATACATTCACAAGTAAAAAACATTTGACCTAGCGATTTTATATGATATCCTGAAAAAGAAAACAGTTTGCTCATCAGTATCTTTGTTTTATTCTTTTCAGATTCTTAGCTTCAAATGTTTGAGCAGACATTATATTATACATTGTGCCAATGTCTCAAAACCTTATGTTTTACTAACTGTAAGCTTCTTAGACCAGTTTTTAGTTGCTTTCCCTGTTGCATATTCTCAGTATCACTTTATTGAACATTATTCATGCTTGCATCTTCTCAGCATACAGGTTCCCTGATAATTTATTTTCATGACTTTACTTCACTGTATAGTATTTCTTCAAGAGAATTTATTTTTCATTTTACACACTTTATTAAATTAGTTTCATTTTACAAGTCCTATACATTTGATTAGTGGAGGGCTTGTAGCCAGATCTCATGCAGAAGTTAACAGTGACAAGGCTAAATATGTTTTCTTGCATTCTTTAGTCTCACAACTCATTTTTTTCTTTTTTACTTTTTTTCAAGTTTTCTATTTCACATACAGCTTTGCACAATTTGAACTCCCCCCAAGTTCTTTTAACTGAAATGAGATAATTTTACTCAATATGTATACATCAAGATACTTGTTTCTAATGTTAAATCCGATTCTGTTGGCAATCTGCCTCAGTCTGATTAATTCTGCCCCCCCCCCCAGTTCTTTCTTTTACTAATGTGCCAAGTCAGTCACTAAATTGATAGTCTTCATCTCAATAAATAATCATGGATAGACTCTGTGAGACCTTGGGACCTTGTGAAGATGAAATGTCAGATATATGGAGGATTTTTTTTAGTTGCAATTAACTCTAAAACTGCTGTCTCATCACAGCAATACTTTTTTCTCCTTTTGAAACCCAGATGCATTATAAACACTCAGGGCTTCATTCCTTTTGACAAGGAGAGACACAGCACCTTGCACCTTTCCAAACTTCCATAACACTCTGTTCATGGTCTCAAAAAAAAATCAAATTTCAGGATCTACAAGTTCTAGTTTTCAGACATATTACCCTGAAGAAAGAATTCCTGGAGACTATAGCTACATCATTTCTTAAATGGATGACAAAATGACTTATTTCCAATTGCTTTATGAAGCCATATTACATTAAGTATTTAAAATTAGGATCAATAAGATGAGACAATACTTTTTTTGCAAACAATTTTATCAGCTTTATTTTCAGATGCCATGTGATACACATCCAGGATAAGTGTAACAGTATCAATATGACAGACATCCATGACTTTAAATAACCATATGTGTACCAGTACCTTACAATTTATGTTTATGTTACGACTCCTATTTAGTTTACATGTTGCTTTTAGGGTGGTTGCCCTGTCACTTTGACAGTCCAGATGATATTTACGTATCATATTTTGAGGTCATTAGCTATATGAGTGCATTTACCTGAATATGGCAAATTATGCATGTGTGACGTCACCAAACACATTTACCCGAATATGGCAAATTATGCATGTGTGACATCACTAAACATGTAGCAAGCAAGATGACAGAGTTTTTAACATTACTCAGTGAAATGTATTTGTGTTTTGATGAGCTGGCTAAAATTATATAAATGGCAGTGTAGAGGAATAAAGATTTGAATGATTTTAATATATTATCTGGCATTCTAAGGGCAGAGTAGGGTAGCTGTAACTCTAATTCAGGAATAAGTGTATTTTAACAATGCATTTCAAAAAACAAGTAATCTCCGTGGTATCCCCAAAGTCTCAAACAAGCCACTTAACAAGTATAGTGGGTCCAAAAACAGTGTAAAAAACTTCTCTGTGTGGAAGATATATCTAGTTAATCACTGTATATTAATCAGATCAGATAACGGTAGTAGAAATAGCAAACTTAAACTCATCCTAAGTCAAAAAAATAATAATATATATATAATTTGAAATATTGTACAGAATTACTAAGTATTCAAAAGTAATCCAAGCAGGGTAAACAGTCTGTTTCCAGTCAAAACTCCTTTATTAAGTACACAGACAAGCGATCCAAGTAAAACAAAAATAACAGAGTAATACTTTCCTCACAAGCTTTTTAACTCTCTCTCTCTCTCTCTCTCTATATATATATATATATATATATATATATATATATACATACACACACACACACACACACACACACACACACACACACACACACATATATATATATATATATATATATATATATATATATATACACATATACTTTTTATCAGGCAAGGGAGTGGTTTATTGTGCTTTAAAATAAAGTATTATTGGTATACATGTTAAATTCACATCCCTTCCCTCATCAGTGTGACATTCAAGCTGGTCCTGCCCTACTTAGTAGCTGTCGTAATAATATAACCCTTATGTACTTTAAATAAAATTAATAATGATGTGGTACCTCTTATTTAACCATATTATTAATTCTGTGATTTTATCCAAGATAATATACTACATGGCTGGAAATATATAAACCTTACACCAAATCATATTCTATTTCCATAACCTATTGTTAAAAAAGATCACTTTCATCTTTCTAGGCCTTCTTCAGGTCCGTGTACAAGAACCCTAAAAACTATCTACAAAAATATCGTATAATTAGTATTGTTATTACACATCATTTTGAATAAAGTAGAAAAAAGAACAAGAAAAAGAAAAAAAATGTATGATGATGGAAACAAAATATGCACTTAAATTAAAACTGATTTAACATGGTATTTAAAACCAACTGGAAGAATAAAATAAAATAAAATCATATAAACAATGTGGCAATTTTCTAAGTTCCAGTACACTTTTAAGTGAACAGTAGTAGTTTAGCCCAGGCTCCCTAAAAAAGTTCAGCTTTAATTGCCACATGACCGCATTTCTCCAGCATATTCAGGATGTCTCCTTGAAGAACACCCATGTCTATGTGATCCAGAATCTGGAACCTAAAACCTGTGTGTCTTTTATGAAGAGTAATGTGTTTGGCTAGTGCATTATTTTTACATCCAGAGTGGATTTCTGCCAGATGGCATGACATCCTACGCTTAAGTTTATTTACAGTCTTGCCCACATAAAATGCATCACATTCTGTGCCCTGTAAATTACTTTTGTAGTGTTACATTCACCCCCTGCACTGGTCTTAATATTTTTCTTTAAATACAGGCAATAAAAACTATCACCTTGCTGTATAAATATACAAAAATGTACAATTAGCTTCACATCTTTTAGTGTCTCTCTCATATAGTCTAGGTTTAAACTCAACAAAGCTTCTAATGTTCCTGGTCCTCCTGTAAACAAAGGATGGGGCTTCACCTTATATGTTAATCAGAAAAGGGTTTCTTGTGACAATGGCCCAGTTTTCTTCAATAACATTTTTGATACTGTGATAATACAAAGTGTATGTCAGGATGCAGCTATTTTTGCATTTGTTATTCTCTGTGGAATCTCTTAACATTCTCCTACTGGGGAGGTTGAGTGAAGGTGTGTCAGTCCTTTTCAGTTCTATAATGGGTTCCAGGATGTTTTTTAACATCTGACTTTCACAGCCTCTCACTAGAAAATCATTCTCCAAGTTGTTCACGTTTCTCAAAAATGGTTACATCTCTGTGGTAATTCTAGCTAATCTATAGCCCTGGGACTTCACCACATTATACTTGTTTTTTGCAGGATGCAGACTTTTACTGTGCAGTAATAAGTTAGCTGTCATTGGTTTCTTGAATGATCAGTGGTGATTCTGTTATTGTTGGTTTCCTTGGAAATCTGCATATTTAAGAAAGTGGTTGAAGTATAGCTATGGGAAGAGGTAAACTTCAGGAAGGGGGTTGGTTGATTGAGGTAAGCGATAAAATCTCCAAGCTGCAAGTTGTCACCTGCCCACAGAATAGCATCTTGCCCTCACCAAGAATGATGCCACAGTATAAAGAAAAAATGATCAATTTCAACAATTGGCTAAGTTTCTGGTGTCATTCAAAGGGGATCCAGTATCTGCCCACCTGGGATGACACGCTCGATAAGCCATGTTGCTTCACAAGAGATGGCTTGCACCTGTCACCCTTAGGCTTTCGAATACTGGCCAAGACTTTTGCCGCCCCTATAGTGCCTTTTTTAGGCAAGGCTCAAAAGACAAACTCACCACCGTAAATAGCACAAGTAACCAAAAACTGAGGGTAATGCTACTCAACGCCAGAAGTCTAAACCTCAACAGGCATGCACTCGAGGCACTCCACAGTATGGAGAACATCGATATCTGTGCAGTAACAGAAACCTGGTTTAAGGCTCCAGAGAGCACCCCAGCACTACCAGGCTATAACTCATACCATACTTTTCGGCCACAGAACCCGGACCGAAACACAAAATGTGGGGGTGTATCCATATTCATCAAGGATACCCACAGCTCCAGGTTAGTGGCACAGCACAATGCCTCAGAGATCATCCATGTGCAGCTAACAATGGGCAAAACTGCAATTCAAATTGTAGCTTGCTACAGATCACCCACCATGACCCAGGACCCCCATTCTGCATTTCTGGAGACACTGGAAAATATGAAGGTCCTACCAAATGCCCTAATATTGGGTGATTTCAATTACCCAAACATTAACTGGGAGAACTACTCAAGTACTAACTCCCTTGCCCAATGCTTCCTAGAATTTATAAACTCAAACACCCTGGAACAACTGGTCAACACCCCCACCAGAGGTGACAACATACTGGACCTGGTCATCACCAACATGGGCGACCGGTGTTCTACAAAGTCCTCATCTCACTTGCCCAGGGCTATGTTAGCTATGCTGGGAGTCATGGCAGCCCCCATTGCTATACCAGTTTTTTGTTTATAGTGTTTGTCATTGAAAGTAAAGAAATTAAAGTTCAGTACAAGATTAATGAGCTTGCTTAACTTTTGCAGTTGTGCCTGTGTACCTTGATTATGTTTCTGCTATTATACAGTAATTGTGAGCGAGCACCATGTACAAGGATTCCATGTCGATAGTTAATAAAATACTGTCAGCTTCCACTGTAACATTTTTAATTTTCCTCAAAGAATCCATTGAATCTCTTATGTATGACTTATTTTTTTCTGCTAAATGTTTCATCAAGTAATCAAGGTAAATGGCTGTGTCCTTAGTAAGGGAACCTCTAGTTGCTACCACCGGTCTATAAGGTGGGTCTTGTCTGTTCTTGTCTGGCTTTGGTATTTCAAAACAGTAAGGTAAATGTGGGCATGGGCTCCATAAATAATTGTAAAGATTTACAGTAATAAGTTTTTCTTCCAATAATGTGGTGAGATAAGTGTTCCATAAATCATGTGCTCTTTTTATGTCATCCATGGTAAATAACTCATAAAATTTTTTATCCTCCAGCATGTTCTCTATCTTTTGGTTCTAGCTAGTGGTATCAATCACAAGTATACCCCTGCCCTTGTCTGCCTTCATTACACACCTGGATTTATCATTGCCTAGCTCTAGCAATGATTTTCTTTCTCCCTGTGTTAAGTTATAAAGTTTTTTCTTAGGAGATTTTTTAAGTAGTTTCCTGATATCCATCTCACATTTCACTTCGAAAACAGCTAATGTTTGATGTAGTGGTGGACAATAACTGCTAGGCCTTTTTATAGTTTCATCAATAGGCTTATTTTCAATGTCATTAATTTTGACATGAAACTGTACCCTTAAGCTGAGCTTGCTCACAAACATTTTAAGGCCTATCAGTACCTGAGCTACCTCACTCCTGCAGCTTGGTACAAAAGTAAGTCCTTTGGACAACACACTTTTTTCATCTTCAGTCAATGCTTTAACAGAGTGGCACCAGATAAGTGGAGCACCTGTTATTGTGACTGGTTCCACTGTCTGAGGCCAGGACCTAGGTTGTTGTCGGACTTCCTGTTGGGATTGCCCAGGTATTGTATTTCCCTCACCCCTGTCCACTGTTTGGCTCTCCTGTCTCCCTGGGGGTTCATGGATAGGGTCTGAGAACTCTGGAATTCCTCCTGTGCTTTCTGGAATCTCGGTGGGTTGTAGTAGTATTCCTCACTGTGGCTATGGTAGGAGGGAACCTGGTTAGAGGGACAAGCTCTGGGGCTATGGTGGTGGTCGTCGTTCTTGTTCTGGTACTGGTGCTGACTTTGATATTGGTGTGGTGGTTGGTGTCTGTGCTGTCGATATTGGTCTTCCTGAAGAAACTGGTCTCTGTGAAGCTGCTGCTGCTCCTGGTAGCTGGATTGTCTGTGGTCCTGGTTGTCCTGGTATTCCATAAATTCATCCTGTAATTCGTTCTGTACAACTGTTTGTCAGTTCTGTTTGCCTCTGTGGCTTATGTTCATGTCCTGATCTATCTGTGATGTCAAAGGCTTCTGCAGAGTGCTGATAACCAGAGGGGAGTGGGATGGTGGGGAATGAGATGTTGTGGGGGCAGCCTCCTGGTGGTCCTGTATTGTGCCCGTGTCTGGTTTTGTGCAAGGATCTCCCCTGGGAATATCCCATTGAGGTCTGCTGGCCCAGTTATACTTTCCCCTATATCCCCTGTTATAACTAAAACCTTGACTGTTGTTGGTTCTCTTGTTGTTGTTATTATTGTATCTCCTTTAATAATGCATTTCAGAGCTTGAGTATTAGAAGTCTGGTGATTTTGTAGTGTGTCTTATTTTTTTTTGTGACATGTTGTGATAATGTTCCTGTTGAGTTTATATGAAAGTGTTGACTCTAATCAGTTGCCCAAGTAATGAAAGTGTGGTACTTATTCTAGGCAATTGCTTTGGAAGTGTATTTTTCTAGGGAAAAGCATGTCTGAACCTTTTCTGACTCAAGAAAATAATTGCTTTTGCAATGCAGTTAACTGATAATTTCATAAGCTTGAATCAGTGAACTGCTGAAGAGGAATTTGCAGAGATTTAAAATAGCAATTGTGTCTGCCAGCAACACCATCAATTTAAATAACTGTGTGAGGTTATTATTTATTTATTTGTTTATTGCATTTTCTGATCAGGAAAATCTGACTACGCACAGATTCTCTTTTTCATCAGAATCCCTGGGAGAAAAGCTCCAAATGATAGATTTATATGAAGTGTATAGAAGAAAGCATTTTACAAGTGTATGCATAGTCTAGTGAATAAAGACATTTTATAAAAGTTTATACATTCTATAGGAAGGTTATTCAATAGTACTTTGAAAAGTCTGCATAGTAATGAGATCATCGCAAATAGTATAGTAAGGCACAGACACACATCATTGTTGATGACGGAAAAGTACATTGTACACCAGTAAACAGTAAAATAAAATAGAAAAAGGTGCATAAAATCAGCATCCTTTTATGCCTTTGTTTATTTATTTATTTATTTATTTATGTTTCCCCTAGTCAGTAGCTGGTGTACCAGACTAAAAACTGATCAAAGAAGGAGAAGTGCTAGAAGTGACTGAAAGTGAGAAGGAGGAGAAAATGGAGGGGAAAATTCTATAAGTGAATGTAGGAAAGATGAAGTGAGTTGGAATGGTTGGGGGGTGGTACTCAGTTATGGCGTGAAGGAGGAGGAGATGTAGGGAAAAAGATTTTTTAAGTGAATGTATGAAAGATGAACTTGAGTTGGAATGTGTGTGTTTGTGGGGGTACTCGGTTATGGTGTGAAGGAGGAGATAGATGGGAAACAATTCTATAAGTGAATGTAGAAGATGAAGTGAGGTGAAATATGTATGTGGGGAGTGGTAGTCATTTATGGTGAGTGGCTGACAGTATACAGAAGAAGGGTTGTGAGAAAGAGATGAGAGGGAAGTAGTTGAAGGGCTGGAAGAAATGTGGAATTATAGTTTAGTCTAAGGGTACTTGCACATTGTTAGTTCAAGGGCAGAGACAGAGATTCTACAGGTATCACTTTAGCTTCATTTTAAAATGTTTGAGATGTTGATCTATTTTTAGAGAGATAGGTATGGTGTTCCATGCTTTAGTGACATACCTTGAGAATAGACTGTCGCCAGCTGTATTGTAGGATTTAGTAATTTGGAGGAGTAGCGTTTGGATTCACTGAAGTGGTCTATTTGGTTTGTAAGGCTGGATTAGATTTGATATAGATGTGCAGTTGTAGATTTATAGATCAGTTTATTAGTATTCAAAAGTTGGTAGTAAGGTAGCAAGTGGGGCAGTGCAAGGCAGTTTACTACTTGACAGTGCTGGGATTTTTGTGGTTGATTTACTGCAAACGTTACTACTTTGTGATAGCATTGTTCAAGATTTGAGTGCTGAGACACTTGTAAGTTGGTGAAAATAGGGGCTGAGTAGAGAAGTGTTGGCAATAGTAAGGTAGAGGCCAAGTGTTTTCTGGTTTGGTCGGTGAGGAAATTTTAGATTCTATAAAGGGAACCCAATTTGTCTTGAGTTTTCTTTATGGTACATTGGATGTAGAATTCAAATTGTAAGTTATTGTTAGTGTAGATACCAAGCAGCTTAGCATGTGGGACACTTTCAGTTTTAGTGTTAATCATTGAGAGAATAGGATTTTATACTAGGTTCACTGTGTTTTTAAATGATGATTGACATCTTAAGCAGTTCCGTCTTCTGAATGGCTTCATTGAATTTAAATACAGATGGTTTGACTGTTATGATTTAGGTCTGAAGAAGCTACCTGGCAGGTAGCTAAAGTGCTTACCTTTTCTGCCTGTTTTATTGTTTTGTAGCCTTTTGTCTATTTGTTAAAGTTTCACTTACTTCACCATGGTGTGCACCTAGCTTTTTCTCACTTGTTGAAAGAATATCAAAGGAGGACTTCTGGGCTGAGAGTTATCCTGGGTAAAGAGAATAAGTCTGCTTTTTAAGAGTTAAGAAAACTTGTGAGTCAATTAGCCAGGCTTCAATGGATGAGAAGCATTCTTGAGTGATTTGCTGAAGGTTATTAAGGTTTTGGGTGCTACATATGAGGGGGAGTCTTCAGTGTACTGAATTATTGTGGTTGATTTGGAGGCATCTGGGAGGTTATTAATGAAAATGTTGAAAAGAATGGGACCAAGACTGGACCCTTGGGGATGCCTGTGGAGACTGGGAGGAAAGATAAGTCATTGTGTCATTTTACAGCCTGTGACCTATTAGCAAGATAGATGTTAAATCATGCTAGATTTAGAGGTTTCATCAAATCCTATAGTTAAGAATTTTTGTAGGAGGATGGTGTGTGAAACTGTGTCAAAAGCTTTGGAAAGGTCTAGCAAGATGGCACATACTAGACTTTCTTCACACTGATGGGTATTTACAGTATTAGTGAAATATAGGAGGGCTGTAAGAGTGCTATGATGAGGGGTAGAGGTTGTGTTGGGAAGGACAGCGGAGATTATTTTTGGCAAGTTGATGGGAGAGCTGGGACTGAATGCATGTTTTCAAGAATTTTAGATAGGAGGCAGGATAGCAATAAGATGGTAATTACTAAGTTCAGTGTTATTCCTTCCTTTATGTAGTGGTAGGGTATAATTTTTTTGCATAGTGTTGGGACATATGCTTCTGTGAGCAGTTTATGAGTATGGAAATAGGACAGCCTATATCTTCATCAGCCATTTGCACATATTGTACAGGGATATTGTAGGTTGCTAGGGTGGTTGGTTCCAGTTTTAACAGAAGTTTTTAAATGGCTGAAGTGGGAACTTTTTGCAATGAGATGGGGGCAGAGTCACAGGTGATGCTGGGGATGGAGGGGCTTGTGGGAAGGGTGTGGTGTTTGATTAAGGATGTGACTGAGTTTATGAAATCTGCATATAAAAGAGAGTGGCAGTGTTTTCTGTGTTATTGGGCACTGTGTTTTCAGGTTGGGTGGCATGGACTGATTTGAGGATTTTGTTAATAGTTGACCAGAATGCCTTTCTGTTTTGAAGGATTTTGGACCGTAGATTAGAGTAGTAATTTTTTAATCTATTTTGATTTGCTGAAATATTTTTACGTCTTTAATGTCAGAAATTAGTTTATTGATAAAAAGAGCAAATAAAAATGGAACAAAAAATTGAGATTTAAGGGATGCCTAATTGAATATGGTCCTTGTGGTGTATTATGCAATTTTACTGTAAATGATAAGTTATGTAAGTACATTTTAAATCACTGACAAGCTGTGTAGGATATATCAACATTTTGAAGGTGATGAAGGTACAGGGAAGAACTGATGTTGTTGAATGCATTTTCAGTTGACAAAGATGGTTCTTGTAAGCAGACATGAGTCAGAAGAGTAAAGAAAGGCATTAGTGATGGATCAAAGTGTCATCTTGGTACAACCTAGCCTGAATCCATGGCACCAATATAAGAAGGTATCATATTTAAATTTGTATTAACAAAATGGACATATAGGACTTTTTTCTAGGGTTTTTGTCAAGATTAGACTAAGTATAAACGATATGAGTGATAGCCTTTAGTTGAGCTAGGTTTTGTGTCTTTTGCATTAGGGACTATTAGAACAGATATCAATATATCAGCTGCATCACTAATCATTAATGAAAGGCGTATCAGAAGTAGCAAGTATGAAGAACTGTCCTGTGAATGCAGGTAAATCAACAAATGCTTGTTTATCAGAATGAGGCTATTTTGAAATGGATGGTATTTGAATATATGCAAACCATAGGGGAAGGGGAGTTGTTGGTAAAGAAAGGCTTAAGTTAGTGTAATAGCAGAGTGGAAGTGAGGGTGTGGCAGTTTTTGAAAGTTTCTGCTAAGCTGAAGGCTAAGTATAAGGAGCAGTTATGCTTATGAAGTGCTATGATTTTATGTTGTGGGAGAAGCTTGTTAGCATGTTTATTATTTCCATAACTACTTTGGATTCTGTAACTGAAAAGAATTGTATGTTCTTATAGTAGGAGGTGGTCGATGCTTTCATGTCTATCCTGATTAGCTGTTTAATTCATATATATTGTTCAAATATGGCATTGTCTGCGGCTTTACAAAAGTGCCACAGTCCATCAGTAAATTTCAGTTTATTTTTTGTTAGTAGAGTAATACACCTATAAAGGTTGCCTATCATTCAGTTGGTAATTTAGGGTAGACTGTACTGTGCATCTTTTATGTTAGTAAGTACCCTGGTTAGTAATACATGCTGCTTCACCTGTGTCAGGATATGTCAGTCAAGCAGTTCTATCTACTGCCTCCACATTTTTGAATACGTGCTGCCCTTTTACAGGAAAAGAGTGATGACTAAAAGGAATCAGAATCAGAAATTTACTTCTGAGGTTTGCAAGACCATATTACCAAACAGGAGTAATAATCATACCTCTCAACTTCTTAGTGTAAGAAATTTGGACAAAGCTTGACATAATGGGGAAACAAAGGTCCAAAAATAGGGACACATTTTAAATATTGCTCTTATAAACTTAGAACGTTGCTAGAATAACAATAGATTTGTGTTAGCATGCATTTTCTGAAGGAGATGAAGTCTGAAACTCAAATGCATGTCATTATTTAGTGACTTTAATCTTTAAATCACCCCAGTGATGTGTCAAAAACACAATTTTTATAAAGAACAGAAAAAGAAATATGAGGCAAAAATCTGGACATTCTGCAAAAAATCTGTACAGTTGAGAGGAATGGTTCACTAATAATCACTATGGTTGTTATGTAAAAAGATGCAACTTTACATTTTTTTCATTTATTTATGATAAACTGCAATGTGTTAGAATGGTTTTAGTTGATGCTGTCAGATCTTGAGGAAAGCTATGAGCTGTCAAATGTTTTTTTCATCTTCTGCATAATCTCTTTATGCAATTTTTGTAAATCCTTATACATACTGGATTGTGACTATGTCTGTTTTTATCACTTTTAAATTGTCTCTGTGATATTGTATCAATAACCTCTGTCATACCCTTTTATTATTTTTAGGCTTGTAATTTTTTTTCCTAACTATAACTGAGACTGAAAGTGGACAGAAATTACCAGCACTCTTCCATAGTAAACAAATTCAAATAAATAGATATTCAGATATGACACTTAGTGCCTGCTGTGTGTATTTCTTTTTGAGTTTAAATTTAAAATTCCAAATAAAGAACATTTTTCATTTGTATAGGTAAAAGAAGTTTTTGGTGCTAAAAGTGGATGTGTGAATGATGCTTAAAAGTTTAGCCTGATATGGCCACTTATGGTAACCTGTCTATTGCTCCACTAGAGGCTTTGTCCATGAGATCATGATATAGGCTAAGTAAGATTCTCTAAAGTACACATTTTACACATTGAGAAACATCACCACCTGCCTTATGCCTGATGTATCACTTCTAAAAAGTATTTGGTGCTGTTAATAATATCTGGCTTTAACACTGTTTTAGAGATTTCTAAAATATCTGCTTATGGATTTGAATCTAGGTTCAAGTTAATCAGTTGTATTGTTTGTACCACCTATATCTGTGTGAACCATAGTATATTTTTTGGTTGTGTGTGGATTAACACTAATACCTTATGACAGATGTATGGTAAAAGATGGAAGTAGAGAATGCAATAGACCATAATGTAATTGTATGATTACTTTTCTAGAAAACATGAGTAGTGTTTCATTAAATGTGCAGAGTTTTATGTTTTGGAGATGGCAGCTTTTCAAGTACTAGTCCTAATGTGGATATAGATTTACTTTAAAACGTCTTTATGTTTTGGGTGGCACAGTGGCGCAGCAGTTAGTTGCTACCTCACAATACTTGAGCCATTGGCTCAGTTTTCAGCTAGAGTAGCTTCCAGCAAGATCCTGTACATCTCCCTTTGTCCTGTAGGAGTTCACTAGGTGCTCCAGTTTCCTTCCACATTCCAAAGACATGTGGTAGGTGAATTGGCAGTTCTCCAAATTGTCTATAAAAGTACATGCCATGTGAATGACTGCATATAAATATTCTGAAATTTTTCTGCCTTGTGCCAAAAGAGTATCATGAAAGGCTGCAGCTCCTCTGCAACCCTGAATGAATTAAGTGTGTAACCAGAAAATGGCAGAAGGAATAATAAATGTGTGTTGCTTGAGCAAGCATGTGCAAAGTCAGCATGTTTGTTTTTTGAGTACTGCATAAACTGGAAAGAAATGATCCGCCACATAACACAAGCACTCGGGTCACTCCAAAGCAAGTGCAAATATGACTCTGTCATTGTCCATGCTGGTGTGAATGATCTGAGACGTACCTCCCTGGACTATATGAAAAGAGACCTAGAGGAGCTCTCTGATCATGTAGCCCAGGCCGGTATGACCCTGACCTTGAGTAGCATCTTGCTCTCACCAAGAATGATGCCACAGTATAAAGACAAAAATGATCAATTTTAACAATTGGCTAAAGTATTGGTGTCATTCAAAGGGGATCCAGTGTCTGTCATTCTAGGATGACATGCTCGACAAGCCATGTTGCTTCACTAGGGACGGCTTGCACCTGTCACCTCTGGGCTTTTGAATACTGGCTAAGGCTCTTGCCACCCCCATAGTGCATTTATTAGGCAAGGCTCAAAAGACAAACCCACCTCCATAGACAACACAAGAAAAAAAAAAAACTTAAGAGTAATGCTGCTCAACGCCAGAAGTCTAAACCTCAAGATGCACTCACTCGAGGCTCTCCTCACTATGGAGAATATCTATATCCGTGTAGTAACAGAAACCTGGTTCAAGGCTCTCGAGAGCACCTCATACCAGGTTATACCTCATACCATGCTTTTTGGCCCCAAAACTCAGACCGAATTACAAAAGGAGGGGGTGTATCCATATTCATCAAAGATACCCACACTTCTAGGTTAGTGGCACTGCACGAAGCATCGGAGACCATCCATGTGCAACTAACAGTGGCCAAAACTGCCTTTTAGTTTGTAGCCTGCTACAGACCACCCTCCCAAACTCAGGAACCCCACTCGGCATTCCTGAGAACACTGGAGAATATGAAGGTCTCTCCAAACACCATAATATTGGGTGACTTCAACTACTCAAACATTGACTGAGAAAACTGCTGAAGCCCCGACAACCTAGCCCAATGGTTCCTAGAATTTATAAACTCAAATGCTATGGAACAACTGGTCACCACTCCCACAAGAGGGGATAACCTATTGGACCTGGTCATCACCAACATGGGGAATCTATGTTCCACACTAGAGGTAAACCCCTCATTGGTAAGATCAGACCATAAATTAATCTCACTGGACATCCATATCCCATCCCCATCCCCAGCCAAGGAAACCACAGTGAAAAATTTCTCAAAAGCAAACTTCACACTTCTCAAAACCGAGGTGAAATCCTTCAAAGCCCCCAGGCCAGTGGAAAATACTACCCAAACTGCAGAATCCTTTACAAATGCATTCTATGGACACCTACAGGAATGCATGGATCATGCTATCCCAAATAAAACCAAGACTCACTCCTCCAAAGGTGGGAGACCTGCCTGGTGGACCCTGGCCATAAATAAGCTATACAACAGAAGGAGGAAGCTACTACATGATAGAGCAAAATCCCAAAAAGGTAAGGCATCTCTGATCAGTACTAGCAAGCAACTATGATCCCTCATAAAATCATTCAAGGCCAGCTTCAAAAGAAAAATTGCACAAGACTCTAAAGATAATCACAAGGCTTTCTTTAGTTATGTCAGGAATCTGGGTGGCAACTCCCAGATATGCTCTGAGTTAGTGCAAAATGACAAAAAATACACTGAACCCACAGACATTGCCGACATCCTGGCAGACAGGTTCAGTGCAAACCCCCCCTTCCCCCCCAAAAGAGCAAATGTCCATCCCAACAGAATGTAGCCTCCCTGACCTTACAGATGCACAAGGTGAAAGATGCCCTCTCAAAAGCAAAAAAAACAGCATCAGTGGGACCGGACGGTGTCCCGGGCTGCGTCTTACAAGAGCTCCAAGAAGAACTGAACCCTCACATAAAGTCACTGTTCAATCTCAGCCTTACTACAGGATATGTACCCAAAGAATGGCGTACAGCAGCAGTGGTCCCGCTCCACAAAGGTGATGCCACAACGGACCCCGGTAACTATCGCCCTGTAAGCCTGACTAGTCTGGTCTGCAAAGCTATGGAGCTGTATCATCATGGAACTCGTAAACAAAGACATTGGGAACCTCCAAACACTGGATCCTACCCAATTCAGCTTTAAGGGCAGATCTTGCCTCTTAAACCTAGTTGACTTCTTTGAAACAGTTACTAAGGCCATAGATAAAGGGAAGGTAGTCCACACAGCCTACCTGGACCTCGCAAAAGCCTTCGACACAATACCCCACTCAGGCATCATAAATAAGCTCACCAGCTTAAATATCAACCCCTATGTCACAAGATGGGTTGCAAACTGGCTCAGGGATAGAACCCACATGGTCAGAATTGCAGGTGCCATGTCAGACTCAAAATCAGTTACAAGTGGCGTCCCACAAGGCTCAGTCCAGGGACCTCACTTGTTCTGTGTATACTTCTGAGGTACAGGCTAACAGGCTAACACGGGAGGACTATGGCTGACCAAGTTCGCAGATTACTGCAAACTGGGGGCCATAATCGACTCTCTGGCTGACACAAGCATCCTCCAAAAGGGTCTCTCAGAGACTGATACCTGGTGCCAGAGCCATGGCCTCAAGCTAAATGCCAAAAAGTGCATAGCCATCCCCTTTGGGAAAAACAAAGTGCCCACAAATTACCACATAGGTGGTAATCCATTAAGTACGGAAGAAGTAATTGAGGATTTGGGACCCAAGTAGATAGTAATCTCTCGTTTGACAGTCACGTTGCCAAAGTGGTTAGAAAGACCTTCTATATAGCCCACCTTATCACGAAAGGGTTCACATCTAGATCAAGAAAGGTCATTGTGCCCCTCTACTCATCAGGCCCATAATTGAATACAATGCCCCCTTTGGGATGTACCTTACCCGACACCTGCAGCAACTGGAGACACCCCAAAAGTACCTCACCAAGCGGATCAAGGGCTTCGGATGCCCTATGCAGTTCGGCTAAAGAAACTCCAGCTGTACTCAGTTGCTTACCGCCTACTCAGAGGCAACCTATGCCTGACGTATAAAGCCATGTCCAACCCAGAATTAATGGACATGCTCCACCTCAGGAAATCCAAATCCCTTAGAGCTACACGCTACAGGGACTTAAACCTCAGCACAGCAATAAATAGGACATGCTGGAGGGACAGATTCCTATCCCAAAGGCTCCCCTCACTCTGGAACAGGATCCCAATCCATGTTAAGCAGTGCCCCTCACTGACCCTTTTCAAGAAAAATCTTGATTAGTGGATGGGGGATCATAAGTTTACCCCTGGGATCTCTTCTAGGTCCTTGCTAGATAGAGGCACAGTAAACTAACTTTAAAAAGGGCTGTCTTCTGTGACCTTAACTAATCTAAAAGGGAGGCAAAAGCCAAACACACTCTGGCTAGGCTTATAAATGCCCTAGGGCAGATAGCCTAGTATCAACCTATGAACCCTATGAACCTATGAAATATAATGCTGTAAGACAGGTTAATGAACAACAGAGATAATGGGTATATATCAGGAGCATTTTGCTTTGCTGATCAGTGACTGAAGGCTTGAGATAGGTATAAATATAGAGATGACCCTGGGGACTATAGGGAGGTGAATAGGTGGGCCTATGATGAATGTCTGTCTTGAGCAGTGTCAGTCTCTATGTAAGATGATCTTTAATCAGATTGCTCATCTAGGTTCAGAGGTTTACAACATTAACTGCCTGTGGGGAGCTATATGTAAATTTACTTGGTGCTTGAGCCTATCCATTAGTGCTAGCCCCCCTCCCCCACATGATGAGTACAAACAGAAAGACAGCAAACTTCATGACTATAAAGGCAAATGCTATGGTGGGAAAGACATGCATAGATGTACTACATAGCTAATTTCTACACTAAGAAACACTAAGTAGGAGTGGCTAGAAGAACAGCTTTATGGAGGAAGAAGAGAGGTCATTCCCTCCAGTACAGCTCTTTTGATTGTGCACCTTTAACTCCTAGTGGGCGTGGCTTGAGTCTTTAAAAAATAAAGTTATCACCTTACAATTCTAACAAATACTCATTGACATAGGTCAAATATCAATACAATTGTGTTTGCCATCATGTATGCTTCAAGATAAAATATTCTGATACCTATAAAGGCAAATGCTACGGTTTTGGAATTATTAATGCAAATATGAACAAGCAATATTTGACACCTAGAGGAGCAGTAGGCGGTAACTGCAGATGCACCTGGAGGCGTCACTCAGCTGTAATGAGTCAAATAGGAACTGAAGACAGAAACAAGGAAAAATATCTGTAGAACAGGACAGCAAGCAAAAGAAGGGGGGTTAGCAGCAGGAGCAGTGTAAACTTGGATGCTGGCTAACAGAGTATGACAAACTGCATAACTGAGAAAGTTCTGGATCAAGATTAAGGAAGATTTCAGTTACAGCCTGTTGTAGTATAGGTGGTCTATAACTTTATATATGCTAATTCCTAGTTACATAGAGTTGCATATGATGTGGTACACAATTGTTCTGTGAAGAAGTATGAGTAAAACCTCATGGGGGATAGAAACTCACCAACAGAGGATGTGCTGTTTAAAGAGCATTCTGATGAGCAGCATATGTTCCATGGTGTCAAAATTGGAGAGGCATATCCGAAAATCGTATTAATTGGCCAAGCTCTAATAATTCCCCCACCTGTCAAAATTAAACAGAAAATTAATAACTTATTACTCAACTTCCTCTGGTATCCCAAAAAAACAAGAATTTCTCTTCTCTGGCAAGCTGGGATGAAGGAGGTATAGGGTTTCCATTTTTATTTAAACTCCGCATGTACAGTGGATATAAAAAGTTTACACAACCATGTTAAATTGCCAGGTTTTTGTAATATAAAAAATGAGACCACAATAAATCATTTCAAAACTTTTCCCACTTTTAATGTGACCTATAACCTGTACAATTCAATTGAAAACAAACAAATCTGTTAGGGGAAAAAATACAAAAAATGAAAAATGTACAATATGCTGGTTGCATAAGTGTGCACACCCTTAAACTAATACGTTGTTGTGTGTGCACAGCCTTAAACTAATACTTTGTTGAAGCACCTTTTGATTTAATTACCACATTCAGTCTTCTTGGGTACACACTTGCATCAATTAAAGAGACTCTGATTAACCCCAAATAAAGTTCAGCTGTCCTAGTATGATTTTCCTGACATTTACTCAAGTTGCCTTCTACAGCAAAAGCCATGGTTCGCAGAGAACTTATAAAGCATAAAAGGGATCTCATTGTTGAAAGGTATCAGTCAGGAGTAGGGTACAAAAATATTTCCACAGCATTGGATATACCATGGAACACAGTGAAGACAGTCATCAAAAAGTGGAGAAAATATGGGACAACAGTGACGTTGCAAAGAACTGGACGTCCCTCCAAAATTGCTGAAAAGACAAGATGACCACTGGTCAGGGAGGCTGCCAAGAGACCTACAGCAACACTGAAGGAGCTGCAGAAATTTCTGGCAAGTACTGGTTGTGTACTACATGTGACAACAATCTCCTGTATTCTCCATATGTCTGGACTATGGGGTAGGGTTGCAAGATGGAAGCCTTTTCTTACACAGAAAAACATCCAGGCCCAACTAAAATTTGCAGAACAATACATCAGTCACTTTTGGCCCAAAACCTTTAGGTGTCTGCCAGAAAACTGAAGATGAAGAGGAATTTCACCTTTCAACAAGGCAATGACCCCAAACATATATCCAAATCAACAAAAGAATGGCTTAATCAGAAGAAAATTAGTTCTGCAATGGCCCAGCCATGCCCAGACCTAAGTCTAAAAGAAAATCTGTGGGGTGACCTGACGAGGGCTGTGCACAAGAGATGCCCTCTCAATCTAACAAATTTGGAGGACTTTTGCAAGGAAGAGTGGGCAAATATTGCCAAGTCAAGATATACCATGCCGATTGACTCCTACCTAAGAAGACTGAATGTTGTAATTAAAACAATAGGTGCTTCAACAAAGTATTAGTTTAAGGGTGTGCACACACAACAAAGTATTAGTTTAAGGGTGTGCACACTTATGCAACCAGCGAATTGTACATTTTTCATTTTTTATGTTTATTTCCCTTAACAGATTTGTTTGTTTTTCAATTGAATTGTATAGGTTATAGGTCACATTGAAGGTGGGAAAAGTGTTGAAATGATTTATTGTAGTCTCATTTTTTGTACCACAAAAATCTGGCATTTTAACAGGGTGTGTAAACTTTTTACAGCCACTGTATTAACATAGTGTTGCTTTGGAATAATGCTTCTTATACATTAGATTGGAAATCAATACATGAAACCTTATTCCTTAATAGCAATAGGACATTGCTTGGACCATATACTCAAATACACACAAACATCTTTATATGGATTTTAAAAATATACATTCAAAGTGATAGGTCAAAACTTGTTCTCACACCTCTTATAAAGCAAATATTGATGTTGTTTAAAAAGCTTATGTTTTCTAATCAATTAATTAAAAAGTTATTAATAATTATGTTTCCTGTTGCTTACACAAATGAATGTTTGATATCTTTTGATACTCAGAAAATGTTAGCATTTAAGAAGAGTGACCTGTTATATTGGAATACATTTCTCTCACCTAATAAAATAAGTTCTGCAGACTATTTGATCAGCAGATATAGTTTGCAAAATTGCAATTGTTTGGACATCCAGACTTGCAAGAATTTTATACATACTAAGTTTGTACCCTCATCAGAGGCATACAATAAGAGTAACTTAAAAATCTTGGATTTTATCTCAACAATTATTAATAGGTGACCCAAGAATGCTTCATACATATCTGTTATTTATAAAATTCTCAGAAATTATTTTAGCAAAACATATGTTTCTTTTTGGAATTATTCAAATGAAGTTACTAGACAAGTATTCTCAGAAAAAGATAAAAAACTTTGTTTACAGTCGGTAAAGGAATCCACATCTTCCCTGTTCTGGCATATATACACATGGAAGTTTTTACATAGATGTTTTTTTCACTCTACATAGACTAGCAATAATGTACAAGAAAGATGAAATGAAATGTTGGAGATGTGGACACCCTGATGCTGACTGGATACATATGGTTGTTAATTGCAAAATAATGTCTCCATTTTGGTTAGACTTTAAATATCTTTGTAAAGCTCTATGGAATGAAAACTGTATAATTTTTTGACTTCCTTATCATTTTCAATGTTTCTGTTCCTGAAGTCATTCCTAAAAAACAAGCATTTTTACTATGGTCTATCTTCTCTATAGTAAGGAGAATTGTTACTAAAAATTGGAAATCCCAATCTACTCCTGTCTTTAAAGTTGTTTATTCATCTTGTGAAACACATTTGTAAGAATGAGATTGCTACCATAAAAGAAAGGACTAACGCCACAATTCATCATTTAATTTCTTGGACAAAATTGTCTAATCTGTTAGAGAAATATTAAGTGTTCTCCTATTTATATTGTTTTTTTAGTTGTTATGGACTTTGTATATAGTTTATTTATTTTTTCTTGTTACTGTATTGTTAAGTTATTGTGTTATGAAATGAATAAAAATTTTTGGAAAAAATGGAGAGGCATATCTGCAGAAGTGAAGAAATACATTTGTTTTAAAAATGAATGTCTTTTAAAGCAAAATAATGAAGTTTGCAGTCAGAAAATGTTTTAGTGACGTGGCCAAGGATGAACACAGGATAGCAGCAGATTTCTTCAGCTCCACCAACATAACTACATTGACAGGAAATAATTACTTCAAAATTCAAATAATGTAATAATTTTCTTTCTAAAAATGTTTGGAATATCAGTATCTTGAATAATATCTAAAAAAGAAAGAAAATTTAAATAATTTTCCTGTCAGAAATCTTCTTGGAAATTTCTCTTTCATCACTTCTGTTCAGAATGAGTTCCAGTAAGGCTAACAGTCAGGATTCCAGCATCAAGAAAGAGCTTCAGTCTTTACTATCAACTTTTCAGCAACTAACAACTAAAATGGACAGACTGGATGTTAAAATTGATAGCTTTATAGAGAAAACCACAAAACAAATGGATTTGCTACACCAAGATTTACAACACCAGAAAGCTCAGATTACAGGTATAGAAGAGACACTTAATGATATGGACAACAGAATTAAGGAAGAAGAAATTAACATTGAATTTTTATTGAAACAGAACACACACCTTCAATCCAAACTAGATGACTTGGAAAACAGATCCAGACGCAATAATATAAGGATTTTTGGACTGCCAGAAAATATAGAAGGTAACAACATTACATCCTTTTTAAATACTTGGCTTCCCAAAACTTTAGATATGTCAGAAGCATTTTCTTTTGGTATTGAAAGAGTCCATAGGTCTTTATCTAACTCTAATATAAATAAAAAGTATCCTAGATCAGTTATTGTAAGATTTTTATCATCTTATGACAAGGAGATGGTATTAAAATCTGCATGGGCTAAAGCACCTATAAAAATTAATGAAGCAACTGTGCGTTTTGACAATGACTATTCTTCCTTGGTAATATCAAAAAGAAAGGTCTTTTTGCCATTAATAAGAGAGCTTAAGAAAGCACAGTTCAAAACTCATCTTTTATTTCCTTCCAAACTAAAAATCTTTTTACCGGATGGCCCTAGAATTTTTGAAGACTTGGACTCTGCATTGCTGTATATTAAAAAAAAATAAAATATTAGATAAAATAGAAGATATGGAATGGGCAAGTCCTTCACTAAAGAGAATGGCAACAGGAACTTCTTGGAAGACATCAGAGAAACAATAAAGACTAAAAAACAAATGACATGCTTTATATTTCTTTGAACTCTTTAATTACAGTTACTACATTTACAAGAAAGCCACAAATATCTTAAGGATTTATACAAAGTTATTTTTTTTGTTGTGCAAAGAACTGAATTTTGTTTTATAAATAATCAAACTTCCTGTGGAACAAATAACCTGATATGAACCAACTTGTTTCTCTTTGTGATAAAGAGACCTAAGGTTAGTAATTTGATACATTTCTTTTTTCTTCTTGTTTTGAATAATGGCATTCTCTTTAAACTAAACATTTAGAGAAGGGTGGGGGAGGGCAGGGAGAGGGGTAGGATGAAAAATAGGAAATAAGGGGAAACTAATTTATTATTTCTTTAAAATTATATATCCTGTTTAAATACTGCTACTATATATTATACCATGACTAAATTGCTTAAATACATGATTTCAAATAATATGTCATGATATAACTGCAGTTAACTAGAACTAAAGTAGTTGAAAGTAATATGTCTCAGGTTCTACTTTATTAAAACAAACAGCAAGTAAAATATCTTTGTAGATACTCTTTGTAGGTCCCTTTTTTTTTTCTCTCTCTCTCTCTTATTTATAAAGTAATATGCTTCTGATAATACTGATATGTGCATGTAATAAGCTCTGAATGAGAAAATGAAATGGGGCATATAAAAATAAGTTGTGTTTATGTTAAACAATTGAAGGCTTGGTTTCACTGTCATAGAGACTGCAATGACTTGAGAAGTGCTTCGAGAAGGTTTTGCACTGCTTAGATCCATTTGTATTACAAAATGAATGTCAGTCACTTACTTTTATTAAAATTCCCGCCAGAATGTTATGGGAGACAATCTGGGATGTGGGTATCCTCGTGAATAGTGTCCTCGAGTCGTTTTAAAAGCTTCAACATTCAGAAAACATGCAGAGAAGCTGAAAGCAGCCATTTTGAACTTTGACCCCTGATTTCACACTGACTCATCGCAAATTCAAGAAGCAAACTGTTTCAGGAAGTAGAACTGCTGTAAATGCGGTATTGTGATGAAAAACAAACTTTATGACATCTAAATGTGAGTTTTTCTTTATAATAATTCACTTATTTAAGATGTAACTTATAAAATATAAAAGTTATAATGATTTTAAGTGTTTTAATATGCCATAGTAAACAAATGAGATATTTTAGAAGGCATAGAAGGTAAAACTCATGCACACTTGTTTTTGAAAGCTTATATGACTGCTACACTTTAATGCATATAGATGCTTATGATTTAAAGATATGTAATGTTATAAATCATTTGCCTTGACTAACAGACAAGTATGTGCATCATTATGATTATATTTCAGAAGAAATTGTCATGTGACACATTTTAAAGCTGCAGTTCAGATATATAAAATACAGATGGCTTTCATCACAATGATTTATGTACAACTAGGGATCAATATTGCTGTGTAGTATGTTCTTTTAACTTATACATGGGAATAATCATTTTATTTAAATGACAACAATAAATATGAGAAGGAAGCTTCTGGTGCAAGTAATTTAAAGTTTTAAAGCTACTAACTGTATTGCTATGGCAGAAAGTGGGAATACCCTAATATATGTAATGTCTGAGTCATAATAGCCTGAGATAACAAATGTTATTGAATTCAAATGAGCATAAACATATAATAAGAACTTATTCTTACAAACTTTTATTAAACTACCATATGGATATTCCTTTTTTTTTTTCTCTTTCTCTCTCTCTCTCTCTTCTTTGTTCCCATTACCAAGATTGTTAGAATGCTATTTTGATTATGAGTTTATTATATAGAATAGATGTTCATAGCAATATTATTTGTTTTTATATGTTTTATATGTTTATATGAAGCTGTTATATAAATTGTTTAGCCTTGTTATAGTAGATAATCAAATTAAATGAGGTTAACTTTAATTAATAATAGTTAGTATTGAATTAATTTGGTGGCAGCTGGAGTACTGCTGCTTAAGATAGGGGGATAACTTTAGTGGTATTTGCTACTCGAAGTTGGAGTTTTTAACTTCAGGCTGGGTGCATTGTTTAATCCAAACATTATTTTCACCTGATTATTGTTGTGTGTATATAGTTTTGACATCCACATCACATTTTATAAACTCATTGTCACTACAAATAAAAGTGAAAATTACACAAAATTCCATAAGATTTTCATTAAATACAGCTATAATTAATAGAACACCTAAAGGAGGAGACATAATAATACTTATTTTAGTAAATGTTATTCTGATTATATGTTTTATATGTTTATAAAAGTTAAATGGTAACTCTAAAAGGAATTTCTTTAAACATTAATGGATTGAATAACCTATGTAAAAGGGCAGGTTTAATGAGATATATTAATTTGCATAGAGCCAATTTAATATTCCTTCAAGAAACACATCTCATGAAAAAGGATATAGATAAATTAGCCACTAATAAATATACAGTCTTGGTTAGCTCAGAACACACACAGAAAAAAGAGGAGTGGCTATCTTATGGAACAAAAATATGCCCATACCTAAAACTATTAAGTCTTATAAAGATGATAAAGGAATGTTCTGCATGGTTACAATACAGATTAATGGGAAAATATATACATTAATTAATGTATATTGGATACCAGGAATTGGCATTAATACTGTGAAACACCATCTCAATAAGATTATTTCATTTTCTATAGGAGATATTATTTTAGCAGGTGATTTTAATTGTATATTGCATGAAAAAGATACTACTACTATAGGAAAAAAAATTACATCTAATGCAAAACATTTAAAGGATTTTATTAATTTATATCATTTGAATGATATTAATAATCAGATAGATTCTAAATCATTACCATACACTTTTTTTCTAATAGATATAAAACTTATTCAAGAATAGATAGAGTCTTTATTTCTAACCAACTGGTAACAGACTTAATTAATTCCAAGATCATTTCATGTCCTATATCAGATCATAATTCAATTGTCTTTGAATTTATGGTAAATAGTACTTATAATGTTCAGATCAAAAGAATACCAGCATACTTAACTCAACTAAAGGACTATAAAGATTATATACTTACTGAGGTGCAACATTTCTTAGACTTAAACACTACACCTGACATCTCCATTATTCACATTTGGGATGCTCTAAAATCATATTTATATGGACAAAGTATCAGATGGTATAATAATAAAAGGAAATCTTGGGACAAGGAATTAATAGACATTCAAAACAAATTAGACTCATATAAACATATTAATAAAGAAAATATTATGGACAAAAAAGTCATCGAGGAAATAAATAAATTAAATGAGAAATACAAAGAAATTTTAAGTCATAAAGTTAAAATAACATTAGAGAAATATAAGTTTTTGTCTTACTCAATAAGTCCCAAATACTTACATAGACTTAAAAATAAAACAAAAAGGCTGAATAAACAAAATCACATCAAAGAAATTTTCTCTCCAGGGAAAAAGAAGAATGTCTCTAGTTTACCAGAAATATTAGATGAATTTAGAAATCACTTTCATAAAATTAACCACAATAACATTAATATGGATTCTAAAGATAAAATAAAGAAATTTATAACTACAAACATGAACAAAAAACTTAATAAACAACAGACTAAATTAATAGATAAAAATATTTCATATACAGAGGTTATCACACAAATAAATAAACTTAAATCAAACAAAGCACTGGGTAATGATGGTATTATCCCAGAGATTTATAAAATTCTTCCTAAGAGTACTTACTCATTAATACATAAGGTTTTCATTTTAGCTCAAAATGAGTTATCAACTCCCCCATCCTGGCAATACACATTTATTTCTCCAATTTTAAAACCCAATAAAGACCCAACCAGATGCACTTCATATAGACCTATTTCATTACTTAATGTTGACTATAAAATGTTCATGAATATTTATGCTGACAGATTAAAGACAATCATTCCAGGTATAATAGATATAGATCAGACAGGCTTTACTATAAATAGAAATACTTTTGATAATATAAGGAGAACTTTAACGCTAATTGATTATGCAAACAGGAAAAAGAAAGACTTAACACTTATTAGTCTTGATATAAGTTCAGCATTTGACTCAGTAAGTTGGGACTACTTGTTTATCTTACTGAAGTGTACAAATTTCTCTGATGCATTTGTGAATTTAATTGAACATCTATATAAAGGAGCATTGGCTTACATTAAGATAGGAACATATGTCTCACAAAAAATACCCATATTAAAAGGTACAAAACAAGGGTGTCCACTTTCACCATTATTATTTACTTTAATAATGGAGCCTTGGGCTAATTTGATTAGAAACAGCACTGATATAGAAGGATTTGATATAGATGAAAATACAATATCTAAAATCCAACTTTTTGCAGATGATGTTCTAATTACGTCAGCAGGAACAAATTCTTCTATGCAGTCATTATTTGATAAAATGACAGATTTCAAAAATATCTCTGGTTTGATATTTAATGAAGAAAAAACTAAAATATTACCAATATACGCACAAAAAAATGTCCTCACTAATGATTTTCACAAATATGTACCCAACTCAGGTCAGATAACTTACTTAGGCATAATATTAACTAAAGCTATTAAATCCATTATACATAATAATTATAGTAACTGTCTTCATAATATACAAAATCTTTTCAATAGCTGGAACAATATGTTTTTTACCATGGAAGAGAGACTCACAATTATTAAAATGATAATATTCCCAAAGATATTATACTTAGTACAATCAATAATACTCCCACCTACAAAAATAATTATTAAGAAATTGAATTCACAAATGTTAAATTTCTTATGGGCACCTAATAGACCTAGGATTGCATTAAAGAAACATACTAATAGTTGGTCTCAAGGGGGCATTTCATTTCCAGACTTTAATTTATATGCTATCTCTTCTATTATAAAAGTTATTACTTTGCTAATAGATCAGTCATATGTTGCAAAATGGAAGGAATATTGGGAACTAATTAGCATTCACTTCATGAAAATATCATTAATACACAAAAATACTATTGTAAATAATCCCATGTTATGGTTACTAAAAGAATTTTGTACCTCATCTATTACACCAAAATATATAGCTAGTTACCCATTAAATATTATTATTAGATATCATAATTTTATATTTATGCATCCTAAATATAAGGAATGGAATTTTATCTTATTTCCTATAATGTATACACAAGGTATTCTTTTATCATCCACCTCTGAAAGAATTCTTCTAGTCACAGAGAATGATTTAAAGTATTGGTATCAGTTGCTGTCTGACAATAAAGTAAAAAATTTAGACTTCTTAAAGCAAGAATTTGATTTGAGAGAAACATGTTGGTTAGAGATTCAGACTTTTAGACAACATCTTATTAATAAACTTGATTTAATGTCTTTAACAGTTAAAGAATCTGTCCCAATTCTGATTGACTACTTGATATTAAATTTACAACATAAGGTTTCTGATAAAGGTAAGCTCTCACACATACATAAAATTATTAGAGAAGAAACACATTACAGTTCAGACACTTATTGGAATTATTTCATTTCCATTAATGGTGAATCACCAAAACAACAAGATAAACAATATATATTGGAATCTGCTTATAAAACTACTTCTTCCATTAATTGGAGACTTTTTACTTGGAAATTTTTACATAGATCTTTCTATACACCCTTAATGATGAATAAAATAAACAATAAAGACAACATATGTAAGAGATGTAATGTAGAAATAAATGCTGATTGGGCACATATGTTTTATGACTGTATAAAATTGAAGGAATATTGGATGTTAATCAATGATTTTTTGCAGGCTCTTTTCACAGATAATTTCATAGTCTCTAAATCACTTATATTATTTAACACCCCTGTTCCTAAAAGTGTTAAAAAAGTTAAGCTTCCCTTATTATGGTCTATTCTAGCAGTGGCTAGAAAAATAATAACCAGAAATTGGATTTCAGATACTCCTCCTTCATTTAATGAATTTAAAAATGTTATGACTGAAGTGTGTCATATGGAACTAATGACAATAAAGTCAAGAACCACTAGAAAAACGTTTTACTATACTATATTGGATACTTTACAAAATCTGTTAAAAAAGTCTTAATTTCATTAGTAAGACATTACAGTTTAATTAATTGATTTGATTTGTAGTGGATGTCTCTGTAAATACTTTGGTTGTTTTATCAAATGTTATAACTATTTATATTTTAACTGCTTGTATAAGATTGTTATGATATTTATTTTGTATGTTAAAAATAATAAACTTGTTTTAAAAAAAAAGAAAATGTTTTAGTAGCATTTCTCTGGAATTCTTTCACTGAATGGTGACTTTACAGAAAACCAAAAGCTTCAAATCCTGAAATATTATTTGTATTTCTCACTATTAGTGGAAAAGCCAAAAAGCCTGAAAAGTTACATTGTGCCATGTTACTACATGTTGCTGGGGAAGGTGCCTGGAAGGTATTTAACTGGTTTATTTTTCTTGAAGAGAAGAAAAACAAAATAGCAGCAATAACAAAGAATTTCAGAAATATTATAAACCTAGAAAGAGCTTGCTATTTGCCATTTAGAATGGCATAAGGTCCTGCAGAGACTATGGATACTTATGTAACTGATCTAAATAAATGTGTCAAAGACTGTATATTTAGTGAGCTGTGTGATTTATTAAGAAAAGACTGAAAAGTTGGTGATATAAGAAATGATCAGACAAGTGGCATACTATCACCATGTCAAAGATGTAGATGTATGTAGAAGAAGTGAAATTACATGTACAAATTTAAAAGTATAAGCTGAGAAAATGCATCTTCTCAAGATTAAACCTGAATAAAATTAAAACAAAGGGATGAAAAAGAATGCAAGAATGCATTATTTATTTATTAGTTTATTTACTGACCTCCTCAGTGGAGGCCCAGTGAGAGAAGCCCCAAAGTATTATAAAGTTTTTTAAGAACAATAATTTTACAATAATTTTACAGTCTTCAAAAATAATACAAAAAAGCATCTACAGTTTAAATAGTTATAACAAATCAGACATAATAAGAAAACATTGTTTAAGAATAGATATAAGTTATATGACTCCATTATAACAGTAATGGAGACAAGAAATAGAGTCATGAGGTGTGCAAAATCCATAGTATCTTTGAATTTAGCATTGCACTCCAACTAATTGATTTTATAGAATCTGTGGTTGAAAGAACCATACTATAAAATATGTAGAAGAAATGTGTCAAAGGAATTAATTTAGTCTCAGTTCTTCATAATGTTAGCTAAGTGAATTCTAAAAGACTAATTTTCTAGTATGAGAGGAGAAGCACATTTGCAAAAAATGTAGGCACATTAAAATGTTGTTTATTTTCATTGTGAAATAAGTAATATTGGATGGAATAGATAAGATTAAAATTTGCAAAAAATGGAGGCACATTAAAATGTTGTTTATTTTCATTGTGAAATAAGTAATATTGGATGGAATAGATAAGATTAAATTGTACAGCATAATGGCTTAGTGATAGAATATCTGACGCATATCTCCAGGGTCCATGTTTCATTCCTGTGCGAAATTTATATGGTCTCACCATGTCTGCATATATTTTATCTGAGTGCTTCAATTTTCTTCTACCTCCCAAAATGTATAACGGTTGCTTGGTTACACTAACTTGTCTATATATATATATATATATATATATATATATATATATATATATATATATATACATATAAACACACATATGTATATGTGTATATATATAGAGATAGATAGATATACAGCTTGTGTTCATGTTATAGCTAAAAGGAGTATGGAAAAAAAACAGTTCACTCCCTCCAGGTAACAAATAAATAAAATTAACAAACAAAAATCACAATAATTAACAGGAAATCCAATTGTATTTAAAGTAAAAATTAAAACAGTAACCGCAAAGTTGGGAAGGATCAAGCAGAAGCAGAATTTGTTAAGAAAAGGTGGCAGGAATATACAGATGAACTGCATAAGAAGGACCCTAACATCGCTGATATATGGAATGATGCTTTTTCTGGTCTAGAGCCAGTTAGCCTAGACAGTACAATTAAATGGACCCTAAAAAACATTGCAAGTAACAAGTCTGCTGGAGGTCACAGAATTACAGCTGAATTCTTTAAAATCCCACAAAATTATGTTGTTACAATGTAGCTTGGAATATGCCAGCAAACTTAGAAAAAAAAAAAAGTAGCCAATGGATTACAAGAATTCAGTTTATAGTCCAGTTCAAAAAATAGCAGACTTCATAGGGTAATAGAACCTTACTAGGCTACTGATCTGTGAGGATCTTAAGAAGCCTGGCCTTACATTTCCACAGTAGTCTTTAGCCCTTATAGTTTGGGTAAGAATAGCCCAGAGGTAGGCAGAACAAGTAAAAGTTGGACCATTTATTTGTTGTCCCTAACCTTAAACCAGGGTTGAATATGCAGTTTCCCATCCATTCATCCAAATTCCATTTGAATAGAGTAGAAGTCCTTTGCTTTATGTGAAGTGGAAGAGAGTTCCATAGAAGAGATATTCTCTGAAAAATACACTTATTTCTTCAACACATTCTATTTCTGTTGCAAAACAGACTGAGATACCTTGAGTCAGTATTTGTGCTACTTTTTGACTTGCAAATGTGTAATAGGTCAGGATAGGGTCTGTTGAGGATCTATAAGTGAGGCAAAGTTTGACTCTTATTAACCTGTATAATACTAAGTCTTTGAGACAGTCAGAAAATATTTTTTGACTTAGGCCCTTGATTATTTCTTTAGTGAGAAAGCATTGTGGTCCCTCCAGGTGTGACAAGTGTTTGGACAGACACATACTGAATGGGATAATATATTCAGTGATCAGCCTGATAAAAGCTGAGTACTATAGAATGAGATCATCCCTGGAACAGGATTCCATATCTTTAGATATAAGCTGAGTGATGAAGAAGGACTTACTTATGATAGTGGATTCATGGTGATCAAAGGACAGTTCATTGTTGATATAGGTTCTGAGATCCCTGACTACACAATCAGCTTTCACAGGTTTGCTGTCAATGTGGTAGTTACAAGGGAAGTCATGCTTGCCCAAAGATATAACTATAGATTTCTAGGCATTAATTTTAGTCCATGTTTTTTGACACCAGCGATTGTTTTGAGGAGGGCTATCATGAAGAATTTTAGTGTCTTCTGGGGAGTTTATGATGGCACCAAATTTACAGTAATCTGCAGACTTGGTTAGCCATAAACCCTTAACATTTGTTTTGACTTACAAGAATAAAATGCCATAGAGAAGTGGCATAAAGACTGAACCATGTGATATACTGCTAGTGGCAAGTCTTTTGAAGACAGTTGAGTCACCCACCCTAATTTCCTGGATTCTATTTGTGAGCCATTTTGTACTCCAATGAGTTCCATAGGGATTTACATTTAGCTGGGAGAGTTTTTCTGTAATACCTGTATGTGGGAGGGTGTCAAATACCTTTGCAAGGTCTAGGTATGTGGTGTGTACTGATTTACTCTCATCCATTGCTTCAGTAACATTCTCTAAGACGTCAAACTGGTTAAGTAGGCAGGATTTACCTGGATGAATCCAAACTGGCTTGGGTTGAGAGTTTGTAGGTTACCTATGCCCTTATTTATTAATTTCATAATGATCCTTTCAATAGCCTTACATATGAGGCTCATCAGGATTTCATCAGGATTGTGGGTCTATAATTGCATCAGTCCATTAATACCCTACCTTTATGCAAGGGGATGAATGTTTCTGTCCTGCATTAATCTGGCATGAAGACTCTTTGGAGGCTGATATTAAATAATATTAAATAACCTCTGTAGGAGGTCTGACAAGTCATGTTTTAGGCTAACAAGCAGGCAAGCCAATATATCTGACCTCACAAAAGTAGTGTCCTTGTCTGAGGGTAGTACCTTGAGGAATTGATCTTAGGATATTTGAGAGAGAGGAGATGCAAGTATGTGATCTGGGAATATAGAAGAGGAAAGGGTGGGTGAAGTATGAACTAAATTTCTCTGCTAGTATATTGGGTATATGTCCTCTGGGTTTGAGTATGTGATAGTGTTAGCTCTCTGCAGTACTGGACATTGTTTGTGAGATCTCTAACACAGCTAGAGAAAACTTTGTGGATATCCTTCACCCGGGTGGCTATTTTTATCTCATATCTGACTTTGGTTGATTTGATCAGAATCTCAGTTTCCTAGTTAAGTTTAGCAAGATCATTATCAGCATCTTGAGAATAATATTTCTTGTTGTATGCTATGAGTTTTTTTTCTTTTCTTTTCTTTTATTTTATTTTTATTTTACATTTGTTTACCGGGCTAGTCCAACTGGATATATATCCGTTTTCAGCAGAGGCCCGGGGAGAAAAGCTCCGCAAAAATCATACAGACATTGATTTACATACTGAAATACATTTTTGTAGAAAGAAACATAAACAGGGAAAACAAATTAGACATACAAATAAATTAACTAATTAGAAGAAATGCAAGTTATAGAAAAAAATAGATTAATTAAGGACAATGTACAAGAGGAGATAGAAAATGTAGGATCTTGAGATATAAGAGAAAAGAGAGACCAATTAGGGACCAATTAGGGACAACATTTTATTGTAGAGCCTTTTTATATTAGGGTTCCACAATAGGGTTTTATTTTTAAATCTGGTGTTGTATTTACTTCTGATGAGACCTATTCATCCATGCAGCTATTTACATGTGCGTAGAATTTGACAGTAAAGAATACTGCATAAGTAGTTTGGTCATCAAGATGAAAACAACTTTTGAATTTAGCCAGTTCATCTCTCAGTTTTAGTAGATTGGCTGTATCATAATCTCTGAATAATGAGGCATTGGCAGATGTTTCCAGCTTCAGTCTTAAGGTGAATCTAAATTATTTATGGTCTAATTTGACAAAAAAGGAAGTTATAATTGGTGAGAAGTAAAGATGCTCTATATTGGTAAGGATCAAGTCCAGAATTTTATTGACCCCAGTTGGGGTACAGATAACTGGTCCATAGAGTTCATATTAATGAACTTAAGAAATTTCTGCTCATACATATTTGAAGATGTATCCTAGTTGATGAAGGGGTAGTTGAAGTCTCTTAGGAGAATGGTGTTTGGGCTTAATGCATAGGGACTTCATATCTGTTAGGCAGGAGGTATGGGCTGAGGGGGGGGGGGATAGAAATGGTCCTATAGTTAACTATTATATGATAAGTGGCTTTGTTAGCAGTAAGTTGGATATAGAGGAGCTCCTAGTCATTATCTTGTCTAATGAGTCTGGAGGTGAAATGTTTTTAAGTTTATGGATACAACTTCACCTTTGTTGTCTTCATCTAATATGGTGGGTCTAAAAGAGTATTCAAATTAGTGAACAATTGCATTTGTTTCACATGCTAGCAATGTGATACTTAAGATCCTGCAAGTTAGACTCTAGCAATATATAGAACAAGAACTGCCAGATATAAAGGCTGGTTTCAGAAGAGGCAGAGGCACTATAAATCAAGTGTCTAACATCTATTAGATAACTGAGAAGGCAATGGAGTTCTAGAAAATAATTACATTTGCTTTATTGGCTACTTCAAAGCCTTTGACTGTGTGGGTAATGACAATCTCTGACAAGGTTTTAGAGTACAGGGCATGCCAGGTTACCTTATTTACCTCCCACATAATCTGTATAGAAAACAAGAAGCAAAACAGTTAGATCCCTCAAAAGAATAACTGACCAGTTAAAGACTGGGAAAGGAGTGGTGCAAGGTTGTATGCTGCCACACTATTTAATTCATACACTGAATATATGCACTTTATGTGATAATATTATGTTGTTTATTAATTGAACTATGTTTATGGAGCTTTTCTCTCTGGGCCTCCACTGAAAATGGGATTCGTGCTCAGTAAACAAATGCCAAATAAATAAATCATGTGAAATGCTGGGTTAGATAAATCAGATGATAGAATCAAAATTGCTCTGAGAAATATTAAGATGATACCACTCTGATGGCTAAAAGTGAAAAGGAGTTGAACAGCCTATTAATGAAGATGAATTGGAAAGTGCAAAAGTTGACTTGTTGCTCGGCATAAAAAACTACTAAAATCATGCCTTTTTGTCTTATCAAACATTGGCCAATAGATAGGGAAGAACAGGAGTCAGTGATGCATTTTATTTTCTTGGCTTGAAAGATTTCTACAGATGGTAACTGGAGTTGTGAAATTAAAAGACACTTGTTTCTTAGAGGGAAAACTATGAAACATCTGTGAACAATTACTGAATCATCAACAAGGCCTGTATAGTTAAAGCCATGGCTTTCTTAGTTATGACATATGGATGCAAAGGTCAAACAGGTGTACACTAGAAAGTCAATGCTTTTGAAAGGTAGTTTAGACAAAACATTTGAGATTTCCATGGACTGCAAGATGGTCAGATCAGTCAATAATTAAGGGAATGAATGAAGAATATTCACTTGAATGTCTGCTAATAAAACTAAAACTTAAATACTTTGGACAAAAAATAGAAGTACAGGTTTTGCTAGAGAATGCACTGATGGAAAAGATCAAAGATAAAAGGAGAGAACAGAAGAGGTTAAGATGGATAGGCAGCATTTTGTTGTTGTTCGTCTATCATTGTCAATGATGACCAAGGGCATCACATTGAAGAGGTTCACTGGGTACGGTGTGTCCAGCTGTGGCTGATCAATTCGATGTGAGCTCGGAAAGCTCTGCCGCACATCGGGCACAAATGGTCTGTTGAGTTGGTTGGCAAAGAGTTGGCTATGGAATTATGTAGCTCATGCTTCCTCTGTACCTCTGCAGTCCTGCTCTGCTCACAGGAAGTAGCGCCTTTGCTGATGCAGCTTCACTAGGCAGGATGGTCTTGCGCTAGGGTTTCCCAGGAGTCTGGATCAATGTCAAAGCTCTTCAATTAGACTTTCAGCATGTCCTTGAAGCACTTTTTCTGCCCACCTTGTGTGCATTTGCCTCCCACGAGTTCACCATAGAACAGTCTCTTGGGGAGGCGTGTGTCTGGCATACGTAGAAGATGGCCTGCCCACCTAACTTGGGCTCTCCTCACCAGGGTGTAGATACTTGGAAGTCCAGATTGAGAGAGCACAACTGTGTCTGGAACTCCTGCCAGGTAATTTTCAGCAGCCTTCTTAAGCAGTTCATATGAAAGCGATTCAGCTTTTCGGCATGATGCTTGTAAACAAGCATAAACTAGCATGGGCAGTGTGACTGCCTTGTACATCTTCAGCCTTGTGAACAGTTTGATGCCTCTCTTCTCCCAGACTGACTCCTGCAGCCATCCAAATGCAGAGCTTGCCTTGGCGATGATGTGTCTGCCTCATCGTCAATGTTCACAAATCTGGAGAGTGTGCTGCCGAGGTATGTAAACTTGCCAAGCGTTCAGGATCTCACCTTCATTCGTGATAGTTGGTTCCGCATACGTCTTCTGCAGTGTGGGCTGATGCTAAACCTCAGTCTTCTTGGTACTGATTATGAAGCTGAAGTGTCTGCAAGCAGTGGAAAAGCAGTTCATGCTCTGCTGCATCTGGGCCTCTGTAGCAGCGTTGGGTGCGCAGTCATCTATGAACAGGAAATTGAGAACAAAATCCTCTTCAACCTTGGCCTTGGCCTGTAGCCTCCACAAGTTGAAGAACCTGCCATCAGTCCTGTATCTGATTTTAATGCTGGTTTCTTCATCATCGCAGAAGCCATCTGACAACATGGCAGAGAACATCATGCTGAACAGCATAGGTGGCAGTACACAGCCTTGCTTGACTCCTTTGGTGACTGAGAAGGCATTGGAGGAGTCTCCATCATCCAATACTCAAGCTAACATGCCATCATGGAACTGGTGCACCATACTGATGAATTTGCCTGGGCAGCCAAACTTCTCCATGATCCACCATTGCCCCTCATGACTAATGGTGTCAAAGGCTTTGGTCAGGTCCACAGATGTTGTATAAAGGTCCCTGTTTTGTTCCTGGCACTTCTTCTGTAGTTGACGTGCTGCAAATATCATGCCCACTGTCCCTCAGCCCCCCTTAAAGCCACATTGACTCTCTGGTAGGTGTCCATCTTCCCTGTGTTGAGTAAGGTGGTTGAAGAGGATTCTGGCAAGGATTTTTCCAGTAATGACCAGGAAAGAGATTCCCCTGTGGTTGTCACAAGACTGCCCGTTTCCCTTTCTTTTGTAGAGATGGACAGTGGAGGCATCCTTAAGCTCTTGAGGGATAACTTCCTGTTGCTACATGGTCTGGAAGAGCATGGTGAGCTTCTGTAACAAGACTGGTCCTCCTGTCTTGTAGATTTCAGCTGGGATGGAGTCAGAGCCTGGTGTTTTACCATTGGAGAGAAGCTTAATTGCTTCCTTAACCTCTGATTCCTTTGGAGGTTCTGCCAGGGATGTGTTAATGGCGACTTGCGGCATGCAGTCAATAGCTTTGGCATTGATGGAGGAAGGCCTGTTCAGGACATTGTTGAAGTGCTCAGCCCATCTTTGCAGGATGGTGTTCTTGTCAGTGAGCAGAGTGGACCCATCAGCAGTGAGCAGTGATGATGTTCCAGAGGTCTGTGGCCTGTAGATCATCTTCAGGCCATCGTAGAAATGCTTGACGTTGTTGCTGTCAGCATACTTCTGGATCTCATCTGCCTTTCTGCTTAGCCAGGAGTCTTGCATCTTTCTGAGCTTTGCTTGCAGCTTGGTTTTGATGGAGTTACAGGCTGTTTTCTTGGAGACATATATAGTGCCTTGCTGGAGGGATCTGAAGGCTTCATGCTTCTTATCCAGCAGCGTCTGAATGTCTTCATCATTGTCGATGAATAAGTCCTGGTGTTTGCATGTGTTCAGGTCCAACTGAGCAAGAGCAGTATTGTGGACCACATCCCTAAAAGCTTCCCAGTCCTCTTCTGCACCATTGGTGCCAAAGCTGAGTTGGTCAAGCTTAATGTCAAGGTCCTCACTGAGATTCTGGCACACAGAGTGCTGTTCTAAGTTGCCGACATTCAAGCACCTATTGGTCTTTTTCCCCTGTGGGCGCCACCTGGGCTGGATGTGCATGTTGGGTTTTAAGAGGATGAGTCTGTCATCTGTCCAGCAATCTGTGCTTCACATAGCCTTAATCACTCTAACATCCTGCCTGTCCCTTCTCCTTACTATGACATAATCAATGAGATGCTAGTGCTTGCTGCATGAGTGCATCCAGGACATCTTGTTAAGGTTAGGTAGGCGGAAGACTGTGTTTGTGATCAACAGGTCAAGAGCTGCACAGGTCTTCAGAAGTAGATGGCCATTGCTGTTGATTTTGCTGACTCCATTCCTCCCAGTGACTCCCTCCCATGTCTGGTAGTCTGCACCGACTCTGGCATTGAAGTCACCTAAAATGACGAGCTTGTCCACCTTAGGCACAGATGCTATGAGGGACTCCAAGTCTTCATCATAAAACTTGTCTTTGATCTCCTCTGGATTTGTCATGGTGGGTGCATATGCATTGATGAAGGTGGCATGGCATTTTCCTTTGGGGGGAGCCACAGAGACATGAGTCTGTCACTGAATCCTTTTGGGAGGCTGGCTAACTTGCTGATCAAATTAGATCTGATGGCAAAACCCACTCCTGCTTCACGATGTTCATTGCTACTGCGACCACTCCAGAAAAGGTATAAACTGCTTTGACTTCTGTCAGCTGGCCTTCATCTGCGAACCTAGTCTCGCTGAGGGTTGCTATCTGGATGTTGTACCTGCCGAGTTCTCCTGTGACAAGTGCTGTCCATCTCTCAGATCTGTCTGTTTTGGAACTATCCATGAGCATGTATACATTCTATGTGCCAATGGTAAGCGAAGTCACTGATATTTTTTCCTTTGTGATTCAACAGCATGATTGGGATCCCTGCCTGCTGTGGCAAGCAGGCCAGGGGTAGGGTGAAGCAGGCTATATTTAGGGTACCTTTTCTAGCCCCTTCCTCAGATAATGGATGTTAGCAGTGCGATCCTAAATAGGGCTGCTCAGACACCCAGGGGGTTGCCGAACTCCACTGCTGAAGTCCAGTAGAGAGTGATCCATTGCCCTGGGCCACCTGTGTGTGGGGTTGTGGCTACAGCTTCCAGTGTATCTGCACCTGCTGCTTCATCATTCGCCCATTGCCACAGGACTTGACGGGAGGGGGTGATTTCTTGACTTGCATGTAAATTGGATTATAGTGAGGAAGAGTTGTGCAGATTGTCAGTCTCATTCTCTTATCCCAACATATCTTGGTCCAGTGGAAGGACATAGTCAAGATGACTGGAGATGGGTCAGGATGCAGTGGATGGCCAACAGGGTCCTAATGTGTCTCACTGTGCCCTATTTGCACTTCACAGCACTTGCTGAGTCCGCCTTCCTGCCCATTGAATCAATCTGATGATTTCCTCTGTGCAGTCCACTAGATCCAGTCTTTGCATGTATAGGTAGACAGGCCTTAACTCACTGAGGGTTACAAACCCATCGGCTACCCTCACCTGTTTTTTCCGGCCAGTCGAAGCCATAGCCCGAGGTGTGGAGACTGTTGCATGCAAACAGCTACAAGGAGCCACAGGTGAGAGCTGAGTGTCAGGTGAGGACCAAGGCGGATGAAGTACTCCAAAGAGCATGATGTGTTCGCCCATCAGAGGTACTACCTCTCCCTGGCACCCCATATACCCCAAGGTAGCATTACTGAAATAATGAATATGAATTTGCAATATCTTAAAGAAGTAGTTATTGATAAACAATCCTATTTTACTCAAGTCCTTGAATCATGAAGAGTCAGACACAACTAAATGACTGAACAACATCAAAAGTATTTAAAATAACTCATTGCTGTTTCTACTATTAAACTTAAAAAAAATGTTTGGTATGGCAACATCAAGAAATTCATCAGAAACAGTGTGACTACACTAAATATGTAAATGTTAGCAAGAAAATGCTGATAACTAAGTCAGAAGTTGAATTTAAACTAGAGGAGATGCAGAGTGTAATATCATGCCTGAAGAAAATTTTTATGCATTAGTGTTAAAAGACACTGAAAAAAAAGCTGCAGGCATATTGATATACTCAGTACATTAACTAATGTCACCAGATCACAACTTTCTGATATGTAAATAAGGAAATAAGAAGTGCAAGTGCCACTTTCAAATAATACTTAGAAAAGCAAACTCTCCTAATATTTTGGTCATTTGGCTTGCAAGAATTTGGGAATGGTAGAACAATTTTCCAGCAGGAAAACAAACGGTGAATGCATCAGCAACAATTTCAGAGTCAAAGAGACCCATAATAAACATATTCTTAATGACAGTGATGATTTATTTACAAGTTTGTGATATTTTCACAGAGAATACTGTACAAATAAAACTTGATGGTCTGCCAGTGATACATATTTCTAAGAATGAACCAGTAGCTCACAGAAGTAGAATGGGATGGGAATTAAAGTGGGTGGAAAACTTAATTAAGAAGTAATTATATCCATCAGGATTTGTGAATGGTATGGTTACATTTTAAAACAAGATATGATTTACAATTATATTGATCTCCAATATCTGAATAATGTAATTAATACAAAGCCTTATCATTGCTTATAGTTAAAGGAGTAGTCACCACAATGCCAAATACTAAGATCCAAACCAGGGGTCCTGGCAGACTAGCCTTCCCGAAGAAAGCTCTTGTGTACATTTAATACACCATTAAGAAGGAAAAAACTTCCATTTGGTAGTTCTTCAACACAAACAGTATTCCAAAGAGCAGCTATACAGCTAATTGAAAGCTTTAAATGTGCTGTAAATGTTATTCGTGAGCTATGGCTGTGGAGTAAGATACAAAAAAAAATGGCAATAGACTCACACAGCTGCTGAATAATTTATGCCAGCATGATTTCATTGATTTCATGTTGTGAGAGTAAATATAAAGAAAACATGATGATCCTGAAATATATGGATATATATTCTAACTTGAAAAAGACCAATGCCTGATACAGTAAAAAATCAGACCAGCTGTGTATAGACCACATAAGTATTATAGAGGCTGTTAGACAGGGTCTTTACAATTTGGAGTATGAATAGATAAGTTTGACTTTAACAAGGATGTTACAGCAAGAAGTAGCCTGGAAATAGAAATATAAGCAAAGAAAGAGTATTTTCTTGATGTATGTTGTCTGGTGTCTGCTGACAACAAGCGTCCCCAGTAAGACTCTGCCCATTCATTCCATCTTAATGAGTCTCAGTGTTATGGGGTCAAAAACCATAAGAAGGGACCATCACACAAGCAGTCATGTGGACTGTTTTTTCTCTCATCAGTATCCCAAAAATTAGAGTATATTAGGCCCTAGCCCCTCTGTGAATTGAAAGTCTGTGCAGCCAATATCACTACAGTGATCACTATGCTCTCCTCTGTGTGATTGGGTGTTCCTGTGTACTCACAATGAGAGCTACTTCTGAAGTGGTTTGGTGGAAGAGCACCTATCTACTGACCATCCCTTCCAGTTCCATCCCTCCTCAACCATGAAGGAGAGTTTCACATATTTGTCAGACTTTAAGCAGCCATGTTTATTATATGTGTAGATTGTTATTCCAAGTTTCTTAAAATAATTAAACTGTCAAAAACAACTGATAGTGTGATTAGTGCATATAAGGCTACTTTATTGAAATAGGGGATGCCTAATATTATCATGTCTTACATTAATAAAACAGTTTCGTGGTGAGAGAGCCTGGTTATTTTCTTCATTCTTCATCATGTCTTACATTGGTAAGATTTGTGCAACAGTGGAAATTCAGACATATATGAGGCAGTACACACTATTCACAGATTAATAAACTAATGGAGAAGACTATCCAAACACTGCAAGATCTCATACGAAAGAGCTAAAACATAATTTCATAATTTTGGAAATAGGAATAATCCATTGCAGGGTTACAGTCTCACAATCTCAGCTGTTAATGGGAAGAAAGTTGAAAAGCAAACCTTTTACTTCATATACATAAGTGATGTCTTAAACATCAAAACAAAGTAAGGGAAATGCTGGAGAAAAATAATCAGGCACAGAAACACTATCATGAAAGAAACTGCAGAAGATTGCCAGACCTGTAAGCCAAAGAAAAAGGGGTAATAAAAGTCATGGGAAAGTGTGTAGCTTGAACATGAGCTAGTTGTTCAAGTCCCTGAAAACAAATTCTGTTTCATTCCCGGGGAAGATGGGCAGCTGCATAGGAAGAATTGCAGATGTTTGTGTAAGACAAGTGTTAAAGGTCAAGCCACTCTGGTTGTATAGAGAGCATAAGCCCTGACTATGGCCAGTCCACCTTGGGTTCAATTATCAGCTTGAGCAATCGATGAAGTGGCAGAGACAGATGGGTATGCTTGACCCGGGTGGGAGGGCATTTGTAGATGATGCCCCCCCCTTATGGGAGGTGTGGCCCAAAGAGAAGAGTTGCCCTTGGACATGATCAATGAGCATGAGATGTGGGACAGAGAGTGGGTAGGGCATGTAATAAAAAAAAAAAGGACATGGGCAGAGACAGCCAAGCCTTAGGAACTACAACCAGACACAGTAATACTGGAATAAGTCAGGGGGTAAGACGATGTGCTGGTATACCTGGCATGGACGTGGGCATCAGTGGCCAGGCCAGTTGGGTGATGTCCTAAAGTGGTCTTAAAAGTAAAAAAAATTTCAAAGCTCAGGGAAGATGAGCAACCAGAATTGTCACAACCACTACGATTGTAAGAAATTAGAGACTGCAAAAACACTGGTGTCTAAGAACAATAGACACTCTTCAAGTTGTGACTCCAAATAAAGTTGTAGTCAGCAAGACCTGCACCCTAAAATGGTTAGATACCATAACAGAAGAATTATATTACATTCTTTTAGATCTTGATGATTGGGTAACCTACCAGCTACTTTGATTTACCTTTGTCTCTCTTTTTGAGGCATGAAAGACCCAGTCCTATTTGACATCCATTTTCTTCACAAAACCATTGACTCTTCAAACACCCACACTAGTGACTTAAATCAATACCACAAAACAAATGAGATTTGCTAAAATGAAAGGTTCATAACTATGGAATAAGTTAGCACAACAGGTGAAACAAAGTACTACTTTGGCTACCTTTAAGGTCAGTTTCGATGACTGGATGGGTATTCACACATTTTCACCAGAGTTATCATGTACAGCACTTGTCAACTTGGGAGCTGAGTACTATTAAATGTTTAAAAAGTGTGGAAAGGACTTTCAAGTGTATCAGCTTAAAGGTGTATATGGTTGCGCATCTTACGGCCCCTGTAATCACTTACCTACTATTGTTTCTGTGCTCCTATTGATGAAACCAAACAGATATATGACCAGTTCAGGAGCTGATCCTGATACTAAATGCTGAAAATGTTGCACCTATCAAAGTGTGTTTTGAGCATGAACAAAGATTTAATTAGATGCAAAAATCCCACAATATATTCAATGTAAAAATTTATTGAAAATGATCAGTGTGAAGTAGGGAATCTTACCTCAAAGAATATATATAGTTTACATTCCTTTGGTAAAATATATATTTTTGTTAACCAGGGAATAAAAGCTGGCATATGTAATCAAAAAATCAGCTGATCACACATATATATTTTTTAATCTGTGTAATATTGCAATATAATGGGAACTGGTGAATTTGCCCATTCCCCACTGTAATGTTATCTTGAAGATGATATATATAACTAGCAGAGTGTGTATGCCATGTAACAACTCTTAGATAGATTTCTAGATATGAAAGTTGGAGGAGTAATACAATCAGATGGCTAGTACATGATCTTAGCTTCCCTATCATCCTTTTCAGCTAAACTGCTTCATCTTCTAGCATCATAGTCCTTCTGCAGGAATAGCATCTACCATCATCCTACAAGTCCATAAGCCTGTCATATCATACCTGAAATATCTAATCCATCTGAGTCTCTCACATAACCTCATATAATTTTTTTCATGTTTTTCTACTGTAGCTATTTGAATATGGGCTGAGGGAATAATTCTCACCAAAGAATTTCTAATATGTTCTTATTGCTACTTGCGAAGAAACTGGTTTTGGCCACATTTCTTGTTCTAAATTATTGCCCTTTAGTTTTACCCGTGGAACATAGAAACAAGTTGCAAAATGCATTGGAAAATGGGGAAGTAAAACCTAACCAATCTGTTCAGGCTTGCTGAAAATAGTTTTGGAGCAAACTTTTGCATGCCTCCTAGAATGTATTATGTAAACACAAGATAAAGTAAGATTAAGACTTCATCCCCATTTTGCCACATTTTAGAATGTGGCTGAGTCACAGTCAAATACTTCAAGTATTAATCTCATTAATCTCATTATGACAGACTGGAATAATACTGACTCATGTGGGCTTCTTGTAAAAGACCTGGTATGATTAATATTTTATCTGTCAGTGAAGGTTGCACAGGATGTTATTTTCAGGTAGCCATTAATAACAGCAACAAACCACTAAATAATAACCCAACCAATAGAGTTCTTATTGCTGTCTTAAATGACTCAATTGTTGTGATACATATAGCCACACATCCATTCATTCACCTTTCTATCTGTCTATCTATTTATTTACTACAATAAATCTGTTCACATTAACAATTACAAGAATATATCATCTAGGCTGAAATGTTTTTCATTTGTATACTCACCCCCCCCCCCAGATTAAAAGCCAGTCTGTGAGTGTGTATGTCCAGTAACAAATCTTAGATGCTAGGTATACAACCTCAAAGAATAATATAATCGGTATTTGAATGCTCATGTCATTTGCTCTTCAAAGGTAAGCATTAGTCATGATCTAGTCTTAGTAAATGGAAAACAATGAACCAAACCATGAAAACAATATCTTTGCCATCAGTACACATTTCCAAATAAACATATAATATAGTGACTGTCAAACCAAACAGACCACCATAGACTTAAAAACAAAAACCTGTTATTGTAACAGAAATTAAGCACTTATATCCAACAAAGCATAGACTTCATCAGAATCTAAATCAACAAAAAATAGTGTGTTTTTATAAGAATTCAGTAGTCTATTAAGTCTTAATTAACCAGTTAAACTAATCAAAAAATATATTTAGTTAAAGGACCATTCATAAAAAGGTTCACTCAATAATATACAAAGCATAAAACATGTGAGACACAAAATCCATAATATTAAAACTTTTAAATCCTTTTAAAACTGTCACATTACAAATACCTGTTTAAAAATTGTTTATGAACTAGCAGACCTTAGTTTTAAAACAGGCTGGAGGGGAAATATTTTGATTTATTCAGGGAGCATGAGATGCATTCAGTTTAAGCTGCCACCTTATCTCTTTTTCCTCCAAAAGCATTTTCTCATCACCACCCCTGGGATTAACCTGGACTTGATCTAATATTGCAAAATGAAACTTCAAACAGTTTGGACTAACTGAAAGGTGTTTAAATAGGGCATTGTTGATGTTGAAGTGCAGTTTAAAATACACATAAATAACATTAATTACCTTTAGTCTTAAGTCAAGAATAACTCTTTAGGATGTGCAAAACATTTTCTTTTTATTTAAATCCACATACATCAGTGCTGGGAGACTATCTACACAATTTAAAATTAGTCTCACCAAACAGCAAAAATACACACTCTTTATTTAATTTCTAATCAATAACATACACGCAGAATACTGATGTGGTCAAATAGGATTTCTGCAGACCCTCGTGCTTCTTGCTTAATGCTGCATGTGAACAATCATGTTATTTAGTACCAATAATGTTTTAGAAAAGTACAGGCCACCTGGCTTGTTAAGCAGTCTTATTTCTTGACCTTGTACATTTTAGTACCAGTACATTCTAACTCCCCAACATTTCTTTTTTTAACAGTTTTATTGAAAACAGTATTGTAATGAATAAATATTTTGAAAAAGATTGAACAAAATTTTTTTGAGTACAATATTTAAAAACAGAAATGGAAACAGTTGATCTGCTGTGGAGACCCCTAACAGGAGCAGCCAAAAGAAGAAGAAGAAGATTTAAAAACAGAAAACATTAATATAATAATTCTAATAACATAGAACTAGATACAATGATGTTCACTATATATCAAACAACAAAATCAGTTATATTAATATTTTTGTAGAAGAAATATAAGGGAAAAGATATAGAAGATAAAGAAAAAAGAAGAAAGGAAAGATTACTGCATTAATCATTAATCTAGTTCTTTAATAGTTCATGTATGTCTTTCCATTGATAATATAAATTTGTATTCCTCGTAGATTTGGATTTAATAGTCAACATTTCTAACTTAAATATTTCCAAGAGAAGACCTTTAAATTCTTTAAGTGAAGGAATGGATGAAGACTTCCAGTTTTTTGTAATTATTTTCCTGGCAATGGACAATATAGACCAGAGCAAAGAATATTGGCTTTTCCTTATACAGTCTGGAACTGGTGTGTTGAATAATATAAGTGATTTGTTGAGTAAAAAAATATCTGTAAATATTGCCTGTAAAAACATATTAACTTCTTCCCAAAATGTCTTTAATAATAGACAATCATAGAATATATGATTCCAATCAGCATTTATTTCTATGCTACATCTCCAGCAGACAATATCTTCTTTAGTTATCTTGATCATTTTTTTGTGGAGTGAGAAAGGATTTATGCGAGAATCTCCATGTAAAGAGTCTCCATTTAAGAGAAGCAGTTTTGCTGGCCGACTGAAGAAAATTAAATTTGTCTTTCTCTGAAGGATTAAAATTATTGATGAATTCCAATAGCTATCTGATCTTGTTTAATTGCTCTATAATATATGATATACTATTTTAACAAAGAAATTATGCTGGGTAGATAAAATCAAATATTGAATAAGTTTGGGTATTGAATTATCAGCACTTGAGGGAATTAAATCTAGTTTATCTAGACTATATTTTCTAAATTCTTGCAATTCGAACCAAGATAGAGTATCAAAATTAAATTCTTCTATAAGAAAATTAATAGAGTTTACCTCATTTTTATTTATCATTTGATGCCAAAATATTAAATGTTTTTGTTTGAATAGTGACATTTTAAAATAATCTGTAGATAATAATATCCCTTCTGCATAGGCAATAGGAAAGATGAGAAACAACCAATTCTCAAACATTCTAAACCTAAATATATAGTTTTTAAAGGCCTTTATAATTAAAACTACATACGAAGATTTAAATGTCTAAGTGGAATAATTGGAAAAGTAGTCCTTTAAACTCCATATAAATAAATTATTTACTAGTTTTGATAGATGAGTATTAACTTTATTTTTAGTATTCCGAGGTAAAGTAATTATAATATCTTTCCAGTTTGCTAAGTATTTTCCATCTATAAGATAGGCAATTGTCTTAATTACTGATGAGATTGAGTAAATTTCTAAATTTGATAAAGATATGCCTCCATTTTCCCAACTATACTTATGATAAGATAATGAAATTCTAGGTTTTATTGGATGTCATAAAAAATTTTAATCAGAGTTTTGAATTTTTTTTATTAAAGAGTTTGTAGAGAGAATGGGTATAGATTGTATTATGTACAAACTTTTAGGAAGCAATATCATCTTTCTAATGGAAAGTTTCTCCATTGTGAATAGAATTTTGTTCCATTGACTTATTAAACTCTCTATAGTTTATATATTTTTACTATAATTTATTTGTAAAATATCATTAATATTACTGGTTATAGTTATACCTAAATATGTTATTTGTTTGGATTGAGGTATATATTTTTTATATTCATCTTGTACATTATGACTTTTTGAACCAATTAAAAGAATATGGGTTTTACTGTTATTAAAAGTTAGACCAGAATTTTTTTGAAATATATCCATATTTTTGAACAATTCTTGTAAAGTAGGATTAGTACCACCAAAAGTAATTAATACATCATCAGCAAACATTTGAATTGTTGCTGTTTCATTGGAGTTTAGTCTATAACCTTGTATACTGCTATTATCTCTTATTGAGTTTGCCCAAGGTTCCATAACTAATATGAATAAAAGAGGAGATAAAGGGCAGCCTTGTCTGATTCCTTTTACAATAGGTATGTTCTGGGATACATTTGTACCAATTTTTATATAGGCTTGACTTCCATTATATAATTGAGTGATAAGATTAATAAAACTATTAGAAAAATTCAACTCCTTCAATAAAATGAAAAGATAATCCCAATTAACTGAGTCAAATGCGCAGTTGATATCTAAACTGATTAGAGTTAAATTATTCCTTAAGATTTTCACTGATTCAATTAAAGTTATTGTTCTTTTGATGTTATCATAGGAAGTTCTATTGATTATGAAGCCTGTTTGGTCCATGTCTACCAGTTTTTAAGTCTGTCAGCATAAATAGACATAAACATTTTATAGTCTGTGCTTAACAATGAAATGGGCCTATAAGAAAAACATTTTTTAGGGTTTTTATCAGGTTTTATTACAGGAGAAATAAAGGTATATTTCCAAAAAGGGGGTATAATGTTTTTATTTTGGTCTTTATTGAATACTGTGTGTAACAAAGTTAAAGCTTTGGTAGGTAAAATTTTGTAGATTTCAGAAATTATACCATTGTTACCTGGAGCTTTATTTTGCTTAAGTTTAGTAATTTGATCGTGTATATCTTTAAAATATATTTGTTTATCTATTAGCTTTATTTGTGCACCTGATAATCTATTCTTTATGTTATTATTGATAAATGATTGTATATCTCTAGTATCATTAATTATAGTATTGGATTGATTGATTTTTAAGAAAAAAATCTTTAAACTCTTTTTAATATATATGATAAACCAGAAACCATTTTTTTCTTTTTGTTGGAGAATATATTTCATTAATTTGATTTAACTTATTTAACCATTTAGTTTTGTTAGCTAGGATATTCATAGAGCTAGGATTTATAGAAAAATCAACAAGTTTATATTTCTCCAAATTAATCATAGCTTTATGATTTAATATTTCTAAATACCTATTGTTCAAAGTATTTTTTTCACTTATTCCGGCTTTCTTATCTAAATTTCTTGAAACATCAAGTCTTAAACTATCTGGCTTTGATTGTATATATTGGAGTTCTTTATCCCATGAGATTATTTTCTTTTTATACCAATCAATAATTTTACCATATAGGTAAGCTTTTAGAGCATCCCAGATATATATTTCAGAAGTTCCCTGTGTGTTATTAAGTTCAATAAAATGTTGTACTTCTATAGAGATAAAATTAGTGACGTCTTTTAGTTTAGTTATATACATGGGTATCCTTTTAATTTGAACATTAAATGTGGAATTTATTATAAAATCAAATGTTATGGAATTATGGTCTGAAAGAGGACATGAAATCACCTTTGAGTTTAATAGGGAATCGGTTAGGTTATTAGAAATAAACACCCTATCTATTCTTGAATATGAATTATGTCTATGTAAGTAGAATGTATAAAACAATGATTTAACATCTGCAAAATTGTTAATATCCTTCAGCATATATGAATCCCAGAATTCATTTAATATTTTGGCTATTGCTGGAATTTTCCTTTTGCCATTAGTACTAGAATCTTTTATATCTGAGATACAATTAAAATCTCCAGCAAGAATAATATTGCCCTTAGAAAACTGCACTATATGATTTATATGTTAATAAAAGTAAAACCAGACCATCTGATGAAGCAACATTGAGTTGCGAAAGCGCTCACCCTCTGTTCTTTTAATAAAAGTAATTGTGGATAGTTTTAGTGTGTAGCTTTGGTGCCTTATTTTTACTTTTATTGCTGTACTCTTGGCACCTTAGTGTACCTGCAGCCAGTTCAGTTTGTACACATGATTTATATGTTGTTTTACTGTTGCAAGTCCAATGCCAGGAATCCAATATATATTTATTAAAGTCAAAATGTTGTTATTAAATTCTATAACAACTGAAGATAACATCTTTATATGTATCAATTATTTTAGGCATAGGTAATGTATTTTTCCATAGTATGGCCACTCCTCTTTTTTTTGTGTATGCTCAGAGCTAATCAAAAGTTTATAAGATCTGGTATCCAATTTTGTAATATCTTCAGTTAATAGATGAGTTTCTTGGAGAAATAACTGAGAGTTATATAGTTTAAGATATTTATTCAAAGATCTTCTCTTGTTAGGATTATTTAATCCGTTAATGTTTAATGATATACACTTTAAAGATGCCATAAAATGTTTATATTTCTGAATATTACTTGTTGACTAATTTTCCCTTTTTTCCATGTTTTAGAATACAATAGAAATTGACTATAAGGAATACAATTATAAGTTACATATGAACCACATAAAACTTTTACCCACTGATATGTTTATATCAAATTCAGTATTGTGAGACTTAGTGAACATCATAATAACTATTAACAGAAATTTACAACATTTACTAATAACATAAACACTCTCTAAAACCCCCCTGGAGTTGAAAACTCCTAATTTGAGTGACATCTGTCACTCAAATTGACCATCTAACTAGTAGCAACACTCATCTTATCCCCATCTAAATATATCTGGTGCTGCATACTTTTGCATTATTAGGAAGTATATGTGACTAAAAAAGAAAGATTATGAAATGAAATACTTCCATAACATTTGTATGTAATCATTCAAGAAACATACTAAAACATATCAAATGTAATTGTTTCATTTTGATTTTATGATGTTATATATTTTAATATCACTTCAAGTCATCATAAATTATATATATATAATAAAGATGTATTGTGAAAATTCTTCTTTATGTAAGTCAGATTGAGTTTAAAATATCATAAGGACCAACCATATGTTTTAAATATAAAATGAAGGTCATAACAAAATCATGGATTTTTTTTAATCGTTTATTTAAGATAGCTAGAATGTAATACATATACAGCCATCCTACAGTGAACCAACACCAAAGTGTTTTCAGGATATTTTGTTTCCATTAACATAAGCACCTGGTCCTTCATTTTACATGAAATGTTTAAGTTGTATTCAAAGGTAACAAATTTCAATCTGTATGGCCTTTATACACTTCTAGCTTGAAAAAAGCATGAATTACCAAACTTCTTCTTCCCGCCAAAGTAAGAAGGGTTCTATTAAGATAGAAAACATAACTAATTCACTTGCAGTAAATAACTATAATGGTCCGTAAGCAAGCTATACCCTGAAGAACTTCTGATCCATACTGTGAGACTCTGGTAAAATCAGGATTTTTTGGACTATTCCTAAAACCAGGTATAAGGCAAAGTAAATATCTTGTCTATTCTTACATTCATGAATTTGTTTCCTAGTCTACTAAGACACAATTGTGTATGTTCATATATATATGTTTCTAAAGTGATGAATATAAAGCACAGAAAGAGTTTCTTTTGCTGACAGCTGATTATGAGCTGAAAAAAATAAGCTTACTCTTACAAACTGACCATGTTAAAGAAATTGACTTCTAGAATCCAAGCATATATATGATTTTGAAAGGATTTTAATATAACAGAAAGAAATTTGCTATTTAAATGCTTTCTGAAAACATCTCAATAAGTGTCAAAAATGGTAGGTGTTCTTTAGCAATAGTCTAAGTGTGTAGTCAGTGTTGAAGAAGTAATTCAATCACATGGATATTCTACAAGCCTATAGTCCACCTGCACCATCTATTTGTCCATTGAGCCAATAACTAGTAACACCACCACCCCATCTCCATATAACTCAGAGCAAAAACACAATAAATCCTGACTAATATCTTCCCCACCATAAAAGTGAACTCCTACCATAATCCTCTATTTTTTTCTAAGAAGGAATGCAACATATGTTTGCGACCAGTAGTGGTTGGTCCAGGACTGGGAAGTGACCATAAGGGAAGAGAGACAACTTTTCCAGGAAATTAACGTTTTTTTTTTTAAATCTCTCCTAACCTCAATCAGTCTCCATCTCCAGCAGAATATAGCAAAACATTAATTAATATACCAGAAATGAAATCACCTAAAGAAGACTATGTTGCTGCAACCTGTAAAAGTATAAAGCTGCATCTCAGGTGACCCCACACTGTGTGCAATAAATAACTTGCATTCAAATATTTAACATCCATTTCAGTTTTTTTTTCCAAAAGGTAGGTTTTTACAGAATCATTAGAACTATTCCCAAATCTGACTTCTAACCTCTGTAAGAATAATATAACATTCAATACAAGTCTCATGTAATAATTTTATAGCATTTTAGTGATGTTGCTAGGCATTTATATGTTTGTTATATAAAGCAAAGAATGCACTACTTAAGTAAACACAAACCATGAAGATATGTATTAAAAATACAAGAGTTTAAATATATCAGAACTAAATGTTCATAAACATCAGTAAATGTTTTATCGGTACAGTTATGCTATGTAGATCACTTAACTGCATTTCTTTCTTTTTTCCTCTAGATGGCATTAGAGACTGACTAGTCAGGCTATTATTTTGTGTTGTGATGTTCCTCAGCATGGAGTTCATATAGTATATGTTTCCATGGAAACAGCACTCTTTTCTGTCTTCACATCTACCAGCCGTAGTGCGACCGCAACACAGATCAGATTTTCAAGTCAAATCCAAGAGGCTCAGGAGGGAAATCATAAGCAGCTTTCTACTACCAAAGTGGCTAATTACCTCACTGCAACTCCAGGACAAAACAAAACACACAAAAAAATAGAGAGAGAGAGAGAGAGAGCTGACATTCAATGTAATAAGCATGACAAATTCCATCTCTCAAACCTAACAAACCACCAGATCACCACTGATGTATCAACCAACAGCAAACCCTCTACTTTTCCTTAACAAATACCAGCAAAATACAAAACTATTCTATAATCCGATAATTAAGGAATCTTTCTACATTAACTACATAGAAACCATCCATTTAACATCACATTTATACAGTCCCAGCTTTAATCAAACACCCAAGGTCAAAACCAAGTCATATCAGTTTACCAAAAAGCATTTCCAATGTCCATCACCATAACCACCAATGAACCCCACTACCAGGACAATAATAATAAAAAAAAATATATATATATATATATATATATATATATATATATATATATATATATATATACATATATATATATATATATATATATATATATATATATATATATATATATAAATTAACAAAGTAACATCACGGCAATAATATCTATCAAAAGTCTCTCTTTAAATAGAGAGAAGGTAACAACAATAATAAAGAAAACAGTTTCTACAGTACCAAAGACCCTCATTTTACCATCTTTAAGTCCCCGTACTTGCTTTAGTCCCCAAGACACCACAGAATTCATTCCCCAGTTATATGGAGCATCTATAATAACAATCAGCAAATAAAACTAGAGAATAATAAATTTACTTGCTATAGTTATCAAGCTGCATTTAATAAAGTAAACTAGATTTACTAACAATAAACTATAGAAATGTCATTGAAACAGCTATGTACCATAGAAAAAAATATTTAAACAATAAAAACTCACCTGTTGGAACCATTTCCATCTCCCCAACTTCTGGGTTATGTAACAAATCTTTAATAAAGGAAAGCCAGTGTAAAATATTTTAATTAATCACTTATTCATGAGCTTCTTTTTATGTTCAGAGATCTTCCAGGAACTGTTGACAGCATTTCTTTTAAGACTGGCATTTGCCCAATCCATATCCTCTGTCTTAGCAAGCAATTTTCTTGTTTTGATAAAAGTGATGGCAGTTTCTATGTCTTCAAATTTTTTTTGACCATCTTGAAGAAATATTTTTAATCTGGCCAGAAATAATAGGTGAGATTTTATTTGGGCTTTTTTAAGTTCTTTAAGCATTGGCAGGAAAAGTTTTCTTTTAGCTATTACAGAAGATGAGTAATCATTATCAAAGCGTATGACATTTTCTTTATATTTAATAGGAGATTTAGCCCATGCAGTCTTTAGCACTGTCTCCTTATCATGTGATGATAGAAACTTTGCTATAACAGATTTAGTAGAATTGGTTTTACCTTTTTTTGAAGAAGCCAAGGACCTGTGGGCTCTCTCTATCCCATATGAGAGAGCTTCAGGAAGCTGTAATACCTCAGGAAGCCAAGAAGTTAAGAATTTTTCCATATTACCTTCCTCGACATTATCAGGTAGTCCAAAGACCCTAATATTATTTCTTCTTGATCCATTCTCTAGATCATCAACTTTTGTTTGTAAAAGTTTATTTTGTTTTAAGATAAAGTCTATATTATGCTCACCTTCTTGAATTCTAGTGCCCATATCATCCATTGAAGTTTCTATTCCTGTAATCTATCTCTTTTGTTGTTTGAGGTCTTCATGTAACTTTTCCATTTGTTGGGAACATTTTTCTTTGAAATTGTCCAGTTTTACATCCATTCTATCAATTTTTGCTGTCAATTCTTGAATATTAGATAATAGTGACTGAAGTTCCTTGTTAATCGTTGTTTCTTGGAGAGTAGTTTTGGAGAAGCTCATTCTGTAGCTTGGAGTCAAAATATTTTCTCTAGTACTTTTTGACAGGAAAAAATATAAAAATTATAGAAATGTTTATATACAATCCTAGAGGATGATTAGTAGATTCCAAATATGTAAAAAAAAAAAAATAGGATAAATTCAAAAAATCCTGTCATAGATATTCTGAAAAGGCAGAGCAGAGTGAAAGTGCTGTTGCTCAGTGTTCATCTTGGCCATGCCCCCCTCCCCAACATTTCTTGTAACTATCCATCCCAGCCTGGGAAGGTCAGAGCTTACATATAGTGTGTTCTTTCTTGCTTTCAGAAACCAGTCTATGTAACATCCCTTAACTCATTTAGCACTATTTTTACATTCAGTGATCTGTTAATACACTTGCAGCTTGATATTAGAATGCAGTTGTGAAACACTCAGAACTACAATAAGTAATTGTGGTTTGCATAACTATGCATCTATATTGCATATCATTTTAACATGAACAAATATTAAATAATTCCTTAAACGTATTAGTGAAGAAATTGTAAGTTAATATGCATTTTGTGAAGAATTATCATGAGAGATACATTTTTTCTCTAACAGACTCCCTCCTCTGACGCTACTAGTGTCATAAAATACACAATTATATTTTGATTTTTTTTTTTAATTTGATAAATATGCTTCACCTGTAGTGATTGTTTTTTTTATTTTTTAGGTACAAGTGGCATTTTACGTGTAGGTATGATGCAAGACTTTGTGATTACAGTCTTTAGAACAAAAAATATTAAAACAATTAAAAGAATAATAGCAGTTTTTATAACTTGTAGTATACCAGTTTCCAGGTTACCAAATACAATGCCCAATCATCCAAAACTTGTCCAATTTTAGAACTACTGTCCAAATATCTGGCCCTCTGCTCTATGACATTGGCCAACTTTTCCTGTTTATTATCGTAGTCAGTAATACAAGAACAACAATGATTTTTATGAGGGCACATGACCCCCCCCTTTACTAACAGGCATTATATTGAGTGCCAATTGGTTCTGTAACACTGCAGTTCATATTGTAGTCATTTTTCCATTTGTCATTGTGATGTGATATGCAGTATGGTTAGCTACCTCCTGAAGAATTTGAGCAAGCATGGTGATTTTAAGCATTGTCCTTTGCACTCCATACCCAGGAGTTAACTGAAAATACTTGCTCTGCTGAGTGGATTACTCACTTATTTTTTAGCCTACTTCCTGGTGGGTGTTCAAAATGTTGAATAGCAGGAGCAATATAGCCTACAAAGCAACATCCAGACCAGTTTGTGGGTAACCAGGGGTAGGCATGATCACCACAAATGTAGTAACGATCTTCTGTCATGCCCATGCCACACCCCCAGTCATAGCATCTTAACTGTAAAGAGTTCAACACACTTTCATGTCTAGTGTCATTGTATTTGTTGATTCCCACTGGCACAGTCCCATTTCTGGCATAACATATGTGTCCATGATTTGTGGTGGCAAGCTGAAGAGAAACAACATTTAAAAAATAGTCAGATTACACCAGATTAGATCAGTGTCACTAAGTTCTTTGTCAAATGTTACCTGTGATGCAGGAATTGGAATCATGGGAATCCCTGCCTTAGAATGTTGCGGTATATGCGAACATACACAACAGTTTGTCACAGCATACTGTCAAAGAACCAACAGGAAACCGATTTTCTCTCGACCAGGTTATAAAAGGAAACAGCAACTAAAACAGAGCAAAGGTACCTGTTGTCATGGGGTTCATCATGAAGTGCTGTTTTAGTTGAATTTTTCTCCTTATACATTTCACTGGGCAGATGATTCATCCATCACACTTTGATCTTCTTTCGCCAGCAATGATGATTCATCTGGATCACATGACAGGTCTTCTTACAGTGGAATGAGTGAATTCAGGTTGGTTATCTTGCACAGTGGACATCAGTTAGGATGGTGAAGATTACAAGGAAAAGAGTCTTTTCACCTCTTGCTCAAACCGTTCGTTCTTTGGAAGGTTTTTACATAAACCCAGTCACCCAGTTGCAGTTAGTGACAGGGCTAGTCAGGTGATGGAGAACGAGATACTGCTGTAAGAAATGAATGTTTTCTTTTTATTATCCATTAGAGTTAATCTTTTTATTTGACACAGGGGGAGCAAATGGAAGGGCTATGGGTCTTCCCATTAATATTTCATAGGGTCTCAATTTCCTTGTAGAATTCAAAGTGTCTTTGACCATTTAGATTTTGTTTAGTACAAATCTTGGAAGAAAAAATATATATTTTTTTAAATAGGTCCTATTAACTCTCTCTACTAGTCCAGAGGATTGCAGATGGTTGGGACAGTGAAGACTAAAATTAAAAAAAACTGATAGTACAAGGTACACCAAATTCCAGAATCTGCTTTGTGACATGGGTGAGCTTTTACAAAACATACAGATTATTAATAGAACATTATTCTAAATTATGTACTTTAGTCATCTGGACAAAGTCCAGCTGTACATTAACAAAAGGTCCCCAAGGTGGTGGTAGCTAACATTGTATTTTAAACAATCGCACAGCTATTAACATACTGAAGTATCAAAGAGGAGACATGAGTGGTATACCAACTTTGGGTAATTTGATTAAATAAAGCTGCCTTACCTGCATTGGTCTAGTAAAAGATATGCCCGTACCAGGTAAGGTTGCAAGGAGGCAAGCGTCACCAGTTAGCCGTCTGCTGTTGCCATACTCCATCAGAGGATTTAATATATCCATCTTTGAGCCACTTCTGAACTTCTCCCTGTAATACTTCAGCTTGAAAAACTGACACGTTATCAAAATCAGACATGTCATCATTATTAGAGTTTTACAATACTATTACATAAAAATTATTAATTTTATAATTTGCTTGGTGACATAATATGCCAAATTATCCATGCCCTTTTGGTAGTCACTCAATGAAAATTTTAACAGCAAAAAACACTATTTTTTGTGAAGACAAATATTATTTTTGTAGGACCAAATCTTGTTGTTTATCAAGCACTATCCACAAACTGAATCTGGCGTTGTGTATAGGAGTGTCCTTTAAGTCATTTCTACACACACACACAATCATACTCATTACCATCCTCAGCAATAGATAAAGATGCAGGATTTAAAACAGAACAGAGTATCAGAGAAACGGATGGCTCAGGAAAAGAAAAAAATGTGCATTCATATTTAATTAGACATGCAGTCAAGAGGGGTTGAGTTTCATTTTAAGCACTTTTTTTTACATTCAGTCATCTGTTAATACACTTGCAGCTTGATATTAAAATGCAGTTGTGAAACACTCAAAATACAATAAGTAATTGTGGTTTTCATAACTATGCATCTATATTACATATCATTTTTAACATAAACAAATACTAAATAATTCATTAAATGTATTTGTGAAGAAATTGTAAGTTAATATGCATTCTGTAAAGAATAATCGTGAGAGATACATTTTTCTCTAACATTGTCATTACTCTTACTTATACTATATAAATTGCCCTGTGTTGTCATGTATAATTTAAAGCCTAAACCTAACAATGGTTTATATTTGAAGCCCCATTGTGAAATTGCATAATCCCTGACATCATTGATCAAGGGGGAAGGGTAACCCCTTATCATAAACATGTTCCCTATAAAATCCATCTCTTTAATAACATCTTCAAACTGGGGAAGTCATTCTAGCTGCTCTGATGAATGGTCCCTTAACAATGCTTTTTTTCTGATTAAAGGGATGACAGCTAGAATATTGTAAATAAGAAGTACTGAAAGTTGGCTTCCTATATATATTGGATTTGAAGCCAGAATCAGTATGTCTTATCATAGTATCTAGGTAATAAATACCCGTTGCACTGAAATTATATGTAAACTTGAGAAAAGAAGACATTCAATGTAAATAACATATACTGGTCCTTTCCATAAAATAAATATGTCATCTAAAAATCTTAGATACAGCTTGAAATATTTACTATAAGGGCTTTCAAACACAGATATACTTTCAACTGAAGCAAAAGCAGTTCACAGACTCCACTGGCAGCAAACTAGGTTAAGGAACAAACCTAGAAGGTTGAATTGTCACATAAAATCCTTTATTTGCTGAAAATAAAAAATCAGGTTAGCACTTTCGTTTAAACCATATGTTAAACATCATCAGACAGTTGGTAATTTTGAAATTACTTCCTATATAGACTTCCTGTAACACTGACTGGTAAATCAACTCATAAATATTAATAACATTTAAATATTTCATCTCATGAATATAAAACACACATTCTAAAAAGCACCTGCCTGCCACTCTATTGCTATCAAGCTAATAGTGAACTGTAAATTTCTGAAACTGGGTTGTGTAACGCTCCACTTTTCTAACGGAGCTGTCATAATTTTTACCTCCTTTTAAGCAATTATGGCCATCCCAAGCTGAATTTCAACACACCTCCTTACTTTACTTAACTTTGTCCAGCAGTGCAATGCCTCTTCCTGTGAGTGATTGATACATGGTGGATGCCTAGCCACTTTAATCAGCCCCTATATCTAGGGGTGTAATTCTCTGTTGTCACTCGCAGAGCCACTACATTCAACTGCCTAGCAATTTATTATAATAACATTTAGCTGATACAACGAACTTTACAGGCATTGTCCAGTAGGATATAGCCTCTTTCCTGAATATAGTAAATTATTTAGTATAGGATCCCCATTACATAGTTTAGTTCTAACACCCTCAGCATTCCCCCTTCTACTCTCCCAGCCGCATCAACATTGGCATTGAAATATGCAATTGCGCCATATAACTGGCACATATAGTAGCCTGCATCTAGCGACTCTCTTACATTAGACCTCTATCAACTGACTTTCATCCCCTCTGCTTAACCCCTTCACATTGCGTATTGCAAAGTGTCTCTAAAATTAACTACTAATTTTCTTTATAGTATTATAAGAATACTTAGTAAGTGATGTTACTGTGAACTACTCATGTCTAACTGTGTATTCAAGAAGGATTTGGAACTAATCATATTTGCTGTTATTGTTAAGTATTTTTGCTGGTTCACAAAGGGATTATCTTCTCCCAATGTTATTACAGCTCCTTGCCTAACTGGGTTTACTGCTTATGCCTAGCAGTGACCTGAATTTATGATTATAACTAGCTCTATTTGCAGTTATGGAAGTGTGATGAAGTTACAATGTGTTGTAATAACTGTGGTTACATTTGTATCTGTGCTTGTGCTACATTTTTATCTGCTCTTTAATTTTGTACTGTCTGCCTTACCACCTTTTATCTCTTTATATATATTACCAGCTCTGTGTTCCAGTCTATCCCTGCGCCAAACACCTGTACCTACCCAGTTGGATGCCTCTGAACACCTGTGCTAACTAAGGGAATAACTAACAGCTCCCTGAGAGACTTTTTTCCTTTGTAAAAGTGAAAGTATGTATTGATTCAGACAGATATAAATTCCATCCATTTGGTTGTTTAGACTCTCCTAACCTAGTCAAGCCTCACAGGCAGGACAGTCAGCAGCCAACCCCCTCCCCTCAGCCATATACTTCTGTTCTTTTATATAATTCTTAACTCTCCTTATCCTTCTTCCTATATACTCTTGTTCTTTCTCACAACCCCATAACATGACTAAACTAGGAAGGGGCCTCTCTTTGCTATTACCTGACAGCCCACTAAATAGTGTCTCTAGCATAGCTTACTGTATTGCTTTGCCTACCCCATTTCTGTATCCTTTCCTCTTCACTAGCTCTCATTTCTTCTTGGACTCACTCACCTATCAACTCTCCTTAGTCATATAGTACCGTTGCTCAGTTTCTTCTCCTCTAATCATCCTGCCTTCCTTCCCACTAGACTGTGAGCTTTCTTCTACAGTCCTCCATGTTCAGACTTACCTCTGGATCTTTCTCTCTTCACTGATTGTCTTCTACAACACTTCTGCTCTCTTGGCTCTTCCCGCTCCGTTCGCCCTCCGGTCTCACTCTGCTCCCCTACCCTGCCCCAATTCCCACCCGCCCCCACTACTCCTACATTTATCCCTCTACTAGACCCACCCCCACTTCACAGACTCCAATCAAACACACCTCATCATTAACACCCTCAATCCCTTTGTTATCACTTCACACCCACTCATTACCTAACTTTACTTCTCCTCTACCTCTGACAGTCATTCTTCTTCTTCTCATTTGTGTCAATAATTTAAACCTTATTACCTCTTTCATTACCCATACCTTAAAAATGTACACTTTATTAATTCCTCCACAACTCCAATTACTGATCTGGATCTCTCTCATACCTCCTCTAGCTACAACCTATCTCCTAACTTCATATGAACATCCAATCCACTGCTCCCTGACCTTTCCCTCCTTACACACCTCTACACCTATATTCCCTTTATACTCAACTTCCATAAACCTAACTTATAAAGCCAGCTACCAACTAGCCAAATACCACAGACTTGTACATATCAAGTTTAACAACCTCAAAACCAAAAAATCACTAGTTTGCTTCTGGAAGCCTCTACAGCCCAAACACTTTATACTTATCCATGCCCTATTAGATGGAGACATTCATCCCAACCCCAACCCTCAACATACCTATTCTCTAGGATACACTAATCAATCCATAACTAGTACCCTCTTACCTACCAAACCAGGCAACTCACTCGCTGTAGCTCATGTCAATATACGTAGTATTTGCAACAAAATTCATCAAGTCCACGCCCTCTTAGATATCCACCAATTTGACTTACTTTGCCTATCTGAAACATGGCTTAAATTTAACATTAAAGACAATGAAATTACCCCACCTGGGTACAATATTACAAGACATGACCGCCTAGCCAAAAAGGGAGGAGGAGTGGCTATCCTATATAAAGCTAACCTTCAAATCAGTAATATAAATCTCAACTTACCCCCAGACATTAGTTCTGAAATTATTAGCTTAAAGCTCCTACTCAATCAAAGCAAAGCCATAAATATTACTTGTACATATCTCCCCCCATGAAATAACATCAACATTCTAGAAAATACTCTTAACTGGCTCTCCTCTAACCTCCCACAAGAGACAATTATCCTAGGTGACGTAAATATTGATTGGAATACCTGTAAAAGCACAAACCCCACCTCCCATATAAACCTATATGGCTTCTCACAACTCATTAACAGCCCTACCAGAACTAATAAAATCAATAATCACGAAACTACCTTAGACTAGATACTTACTAATAGCCCACAACATACCTATAAATCTGGTACCCTTCCAGATGATCTAAGTGACCATTCACTAACTTACGTAATTAGATATAGAACAAACCTAAATCTTCCTAATACTTTCCTAACATTACGTTCAAAAAAGCAATTGAACTCAGAACTCTTTCTAGCTGAACTAAAACAATGTAGTTGGTCTCCACTAAAACTTCTTCCCCTTAATGAAGCAGTAGAATTCTTCAATTCCACATTCATATCCATCCTAGACCATCATGCACCTCTACATACTATTAGAACCAAAGCTAAACCAGCTCCCTGGCTCACCAATGACACTAGGCAAAAAATCATTCTTAGAAATAAATCCTGGGCAAAATGGCGCGCTACTAGGAATCTGACTGACCGCCAAACCTTCAGAGAACTTAGAAACAGTACAAAAAAGGCCATTGTAACAGACAAAAAGAACTATTTTCTCCTATTTCAGCAAATCTCAAATAAGCAACCTAAACAATTCTGGACTAGTATTAACAATCTTCTTTCCCCAGGCCAATCTATTGCCCCCAACCCACTAGGCTCCAATCCTGAACATCCCTCACAAACAGCTAATGCCTTTAACTCATTCCTTACAAGTGCTATCCAAACTCTAGCTAGTCACCTATCCCCCAACACTTCTAACCTGCTTACATATTCTACTACTCCACCTCCTTCTTTTCATTTTCTACCAATTCCTACCTCCTTCATCTTCTCACTTCTTCATAAACTAAAACCTACCACCCCTTCGGCTGACAGACTCCCTGCTGAGTTCCTTCAAATAGGCACCAAAGCTATCGCCTATCCCATCTCTATACTATTAAATAGATCTATAATTGAAGGAACTGTTCCTTCTATCTGGAAAATATCTCATATTATTCCACTCCACAAAGGTGGGAACTCCAATGACTTCTCTAACTACCGTCCGATAGCACTCCTATCCCCTCTTGCAAAAATATTGGAAAAATGCATACATAAACAACTACTAAACCACCTTCTCCAAAACAACCTACTTGCCTCCTGTCAGCATGGATTCAGACCTTCCCACAGCACCACCACTGCATTGCTCTCCTTCACTAACTCCATTAACTATAACCGCAATAATAACAGACTATCACCTGCACTCTTCATTGACTTATCTAAAGCTTTTGATATGGTCAGTCACCAACTTCTTCTGCACATTCTTTTCTCTCTCACTCGATCCTCCTTCCATAACCTGGTTCACATCTTACTTAGATAACCGACAACAAGCAGTTCTCTGGAAAAACTCTCTATCTGATCACCTTACTATCTCTGTAGGGGTTCCTCAAGGCTCTATCCTAGGCCCCCTACTATTTTCCATTTTTATTAATGACCTTCAAACAGCTATCCCAAACACTACCTGCATTCAATATGCAGACGACTCTACAATAATCTGTACAGCCACCTCTCAAGCTGAACTCCAGTTTATTACCCAAAAAGCTTTTAACACCATTGAACAATGGTTCTCTCAATGCTGCCTGCTCCTTAACCCTAAGAAAACTAAACTGCTACTCTTCTCACCAAGCCAAAAGTCTACCCCTATTCATTTCACTCTTACTTCCAACAATGGTACTCTTATCTCTCCGGATCTAACCACTAAGCTATTAGGAATAACTATTGACAACAATCTCAACTTTGATTCTCACATCAACAATACAATAAAATTAGTTAACAAAAAAATAGGTTCGCTATATAGAATCAAACCCTTCCTCACTCCACTAGCTAGGACCACAATAGCTAGAATGCACCTAATCTCTACTCTATTCTATGCCTCACCTATATTTACCAATCTCTCTAAAAATAACCTCAATAAACTAATAACATCCTATAATAATATTGCTAGATTTGCTACAGGATCCCCCTTCAGAACCCATCACTGCCTGAACCTAAAACAACTAGGATGGCTCGAACTCCTAACCACCTCAAACTCCAACAGCTTACTACAGTGCACAAGACCCTTTATCAACCTAACAAAACCCCAATACTTACCAGTCTCATTATACCATACAATAACCTGAGACACCTACGCTCTTCAAACAAACTTTTGATCAATACTACTAAAACTAACAATGTAGCAGGTGATTCACTGTTCTCCAATGCTGTTGGAAAAATATGGAATAAACTACCCACTGAGATCACATCTCTCACATCTCTCCCACTGTTTAAAAAGAATGTAATACTGTATTTCAATAATCACTGGCTATGCTCTTGTACTAACCCAGACTAACCCTGTCTCCTCTTTCTTTTCTCTTTCTCTTTCTCTTCTCTTTTCATTTCTACTCTCCCTATAACACTAATACCTTTCCCTACTCACCTTAAAGCATTTTTAGCAAAATGTATGTTATATTTATTGTAATTACTATGTATGACTTTACTATGTATGGTTTTACCTGTTTCATGCTACTATAATCATTGTTTAACAATTATATAAACCTGTAATAAATACTGGAGCTTTTCTCCACGGGCCTCTACTAAAAATGGACATATATCCAGCTAGACTAGCCTGGTCAACAAATGTAAAATAAATAAAATAAAATAAATAGAATTCTTAACTTCTTATATATATGCACAGTAAAAGACCACTACTGAGTTTTACAGTGTGTTTTTTACAGATATACTTTCCCACTCCAACAAAACCAAATTATCAAAAATGAGGGCACATGAAGCCCCATAGCTACTCCCTTAAATTGTTTATAATATTCCCCTTCAAAAAAATAAAAATTATTCTCTAAAACCAAGGTCATAAGCTCATGAATCAAATTTATTTTATCATTGTCAAACCCTGAATATTTAGTTACACTATTATAAAAAAGTTATAAACATCTGTCCTTTGGTATACATGTACATAAATCAGTTATATCTACAGTAAGAAATATTAAATCATTTGACCATATGTCCTGCTTTAAACATCCAAGGAGTTCCAAGTGTCAGTAACTAAATATTTCACTTTTGAGCAAACAGGCTTGAGCAACCTGTCTACAACTACCCCCAAGGGGTATATTTTAGATTTACCACCAGAAACAATAGGACAAAATGGTGGCTTCTCAATATTTTTATGAATCTTGGGAATCCCAAATATCATATCTGTCACTGTTTCTTAACATTCAAAAAATTATAAATTTCACTTGTTATTCTTGATCCATTAAATATTCTTCTAAATATGAGTCAATTCTACTATAAGCAATATTAATTTCATTTAAAGAAACTGGTAAGTATGTCTCAATGTCAGCTAAAATGTCAAACATAGTTTTGTAATATTCAAAAGCATCAAGCATTTCTATCTCCCCTCCCTTATTTGGTTGCATAATCCTGATGGATTTGTCATTCCTGAGCTGCTGAAATAGTATCCATTCATCTTTAGTTAAATTGAAAGAATGTCTCTTCTTATTATTAAGTTTAACTTGTAATTTATATAAATCCTCCAAAATAACATCCTCAGCCACAGAAAGGGTAGGATGTAATGGCGGGCTGAATACACTTTTCTTCCTAAACTCAAAATTACTATAATTTTTCCAAGTATTGTCTTTTTTATCATTAAAATAAATTGCTAAATTAAGTTTCCTATAATATAACTTAGTCTCAATAAGAGTGTCAACTAAATTAAATTCCTTAGTGGGTATAAACTTTAACCCTTTAGAGAATAGGGTAAAGTGTTCTCTTTGTATCTCATGCTTAGTATAATTGTATATATGAAAATCATTAAAGGTATGGGTATATTTGTTAGAAACTTCTATTGGTGGTAACTCTGACTGGTAACCAACTGCTCCCATTAACCCTGTTGGTACTGTTGGTGCCATTTGGGTGTTCTGGTTTGTCTGAGTCCATGTGGTTCTGGCCCCTCTAATTGAAACCCTGTCTTTTCTATGAATGAAAATTTAAATGATTACTTCCCATCCTTCAACCATTCTGAGAAAATGACTTGTGTGATCTCTTAACATTGGAGTTCAAATTTCTATACTTACTCCATGAATAAACCTGCCTGTGTTGGAACTGATCAAGGCCCCTTTCTATCTTCTTACTTTTATTCAAATATAACTTAGTACTTTTCCTTTAAACTGTTTCTAATTGTTTAACAAAAAATTCTTCCCACTGTTTAAAAATCAAGTAATTTTTCATATCAGTATTAAGCTTCTCTGTTTCACATAATAAGGAACTTAACTTTGTGTCATTATGTTGGATAAGCAACTTCATAAGCTCAAAACCAAACTTATCATACTATGCAGAAAATTTGTCACAAATCTCTTCATTTAAATCTAAACATAAAGGCATTTTAAATATATGTAAGACCAAAGGTATAATTTTTAATTCACTACATCTACTAAGATAGGTAGTCACCATTTGCAACTGTTTCACTTTAAACAGCTTCCTTCCAAATAGTAAAATTAAGTCCGTCAATGTGTTGCAACAGTCTCAATTTTTGAAAGTTCTAACAGAAGTTCAGCCACAGTCACTGTTAAAGTTGTAACCACTGGAAATAAAACACTCAAAACTGTGAAGGGCTCTACCATTAGGTACACATTTGTTAGAAATGCCAGGAAGTGCCACATGGGGGAGTGTAAACCATTACTCTTGCAGATCTCTCGATGTTGTATGACTAACATGCAAAGGGAAACAGAATTAACATGCAAAGTGGCGCTCTGGGGTTATTGCTTGTCGGCTGCCTCTTATAAGATATAGTATGGTTGACAGAATGCAGTTCCACTGAATTAATTTTTGATCAAAAAGTAATCTATAGTGCTTTCACTGAACAGCTTGATGTAAGTGTTCTAATGGGAGGTAATATTCTTGTTACTTATATTATTATCACCAGAGTTACTGCACCCTAAAGGCAAGGAGAAAAATATCTTCATAGTGATCTCAATAGAGGAAGCTTTTTTTAGCAAAACTTTCAAAAACTGTAGTCATGACAAGCTGTAGATCTGCATACTCCTCACATATGATATCAGAAACTGAGGTTCACTGAATTATTAGATTAGAAAAAAAAAGAGTTATCATTAACCTGAAGACTGTACTCCTATTCCATAACAGGCTCATCGTTTTCCTATTATCGATGATTACTGAGGGACAGTGGCTATTTTAGTAGCAAGAGATCATTTAGGCTATAATACAGAAGTCAATGGCATATGTCAGTGATTTGCACAGATGTCTGCTTGACTAGCCTAGAAAATGTTTCATTACTATATTTTATGTAATCATTAAATAATGAGTGCTATGTCTGCACAGTCCATTTCCCATTTTCACTGTTAGAGCTACTAGTTTGTTTTTAACCTGTGTGGATGCTAACCAGCATGGTAAGTGTGCCATCAGCCATGGAATAGACACATTAAGATGCTAACCAGCATGGTAAGTGTGCCACCAGCCATGAAACAGACGCATTAAGATGCTAACCAGCATGGTAAGTGTGCCATCAGCCATGGAATATACACATTAAGATGCTAACCAGCATGGTAAGTGTGCCACCAGCCATGGAATAAACACATTAAGATGCTAACCAGCATGATAAGTGTGCCACCAGCCATGGAATAGACACATTAAGATGCTAACCAGCATGGTAAGTGTGCCACCAGCCATGGAACAGACACATTAAGATGCTAACCAGCATGGTAAGTGTGCCACCAGCTATGGAATAGACACATTAAGATGCTAACCAGCATGGTAAGTGTGCCACCAGCCATTGAACAGACACATTAAGATGCTAACCAGCATGGTAAGTGTGCCATCAGCCATGGAATAGACACATTAAGATGCTAACCAGCATGGTAAGTGTGCCACCAGCCACGGAATAGACACATTAAAATGCTAACCAGCATGGTAATGGTGCCACTAACCATGGAAAAGACACATTAAGATGCTAACTAGCATGGTAAGTGTGCCACCAGCCATGGAATAGACACATTAAGATGCTAACCAGCATGGTAAGTCTGCCAGCAGCCATGGAATAGACACATTAAGATACTAACCAGCATGGTAAGTGTGCCACCAGCCATGGAATAGACACATTAAGATGCTAACCCACATGGTAAGTGTGCCACCAGCCATGGAACAGACACATTAAGATGCTAACCAGCATGGTAAGTGTACCACCAGCCATGGAATAGACACATTAAGATACTAACCAGCATGGTAAGTGTGCCACCAGCCATGGAATAGACACATTAAGATGCTAACCAGCATGGTAAGTGTGCCACCAGCCATGGAATAGACACATTAAGATGCTAACCAGCATGGTAAGTGTGCCACCAGCCATGAAACAGATGCATTAAGATGCTAACCAGCATAGTAAGTGCGTCACCAGCCATGGAATAGACACATTAAGATGCTAACCAGCATGGTAAGTGTGCCACTAGCCATGGAATAGACACATTAAGATGCTAACCAGCATGGTAAGTGTACCACCAGCCATGAAACAGACACATTAAGATGCTAACCAGCATGGTGAGTGTGTCACCAGCCATGGAATAGACACATTAAGATGCTAACCAGCATGGTAAGTGTGCCACCAGCCATGAAACAGACACATTAAGACAGCAGGATACATGGTCCAAGATAAAAATGAACACAATCCATAAAATAAGATTTTTTATTTAATATCAGGAAATCTGGATGAGATCAAGCAGGCGCTCTTGGCTTCCATTGAATTTTATATTCATAGGCTCATAGGTATATACTATGCTAAATACCACCAGGATATTGATGAACCTAGCTAATAAATAAGCTCATAGGTAAGCTTCCTGTGTGGGCCATTTTAAGCTTAGTCACTTTCTGTCAGAGATGAAAATCCAACCTTGTACCTCATGTCTGTAAGGTAATAATTTTAAATACTATGCCAGCCCACAACTTGTGCTAAAGTGGCTGTGATAGTCTAGATATGTTTTCTATTATCCCACTCTTCACATTCTACTTACAATTACTGTCACTTTTATGTGTACCAACATAAAGTGATCCCTGCTTTGCCAAGGCAAGACTGCTCTACATCATGAAAGTATGACAAAGGTGGCCATCAGTGCAAGGAATATGTTAGCTGTAAATAACAGCGGAGGTCAACAGCATTCAAAGAGGAATAGGCTGAGAATTCAATTTAAAACAGTGAGTGGATGCTTAAAAAGAGTGGAAAAATGATGGAAAACATTTCTGAAAATACTGCAATGACTAGTGCTATAAAGCAGTGAGTAAGAACTATGCCTAAAGAAATTAGACCTAGCATAGATTTGGTGTTCTTATTTTTATACATTTGGTAGCAGGGCAAACCCTCTTTTTCAGGGTCACCCAGGAGTATTATCTGGTTAAGTGATTTACTTAGAGTCACACAGTAGGCATATAGAAATAGAGGGAATCAAACCCTGTAACCTTTACTACAACCCCCCCCCAAAAAAACAAACAGTTCATTAACAGCTCAGCACCTTAATCCTGTATGCTAACAGCCAGACAGCAAACTGTCAGACATTTTTTGCATTTTTTTAATTAGGATTTCATCCATTTTTATTTAATTATGGTTTCAGAAGAGGATAGTAATTAATATTCCTATATAAGTTTTATCCTGCAGACCTAGATCTTAATAGAAAGTTCTCTGATTTTACACACTGTATAGCTCTAAACAAGTCTCCTATTCAGATCTAAGCTTACATGTCACTTCTGAAAATAAGCAGTTATGCCTTGTGGCTCTTACTCAGTTCACAAAAAAAGCAAACTGATAAATATTAATTGCTTAATGGAAACAGCGTATCAGGCAGAATTGGAATGTAAGAAAAATGTATGTGTCATCTATTTTTCCCTTAGGTTCTGGGTTTGAAAAAAAAAATCACAGTACAGTTCCTATGACAACCAGTCCGACTGAAAATTAAACGTGGAAAAACTGAACAGAAATTACAGGAAAATGATCTGAAAGTATATTAAAAACAAGTGATATGACCAGAGTAACAACTTCCTTTTAACCTAGTTCCTGTGGTAAAAAAATCTATATATATATTCTTGTGCAAAGAAGGCAGCGTATTTATTTTAACAAAGTGGTTCTGGAAGAAAACTATGTTCTTGCAGTAATGATGCACTGTAACATGAGTGAACTAGCCAAAAACATGGGAAACACACAATGCTGATGGCTACAGAGTTTGTGAGTAATAAGACAAATTATAAAATTAGAAGCCCGAGCAGTTATCTGAGATGTCAAAGCATGTAATAAAATTGCATATTTATTCTCAATATATGAGCAGTCTAAAATGGCAATTTAATCTCCTTTCCCCTTGCCTTTGTGGTCCAAGTTGTGGCTAGAAATGGTCTGTGATGACCAGTTCCCTTACCCTGTAAGAAGCAAATAAATTTAAATGAAATTAAATTAACAATCACAATGATCCAAAACGCACTTTATAAATTAAGCATGGCACACCAGCCTTATTTGCATAGTGAATATCATATCACTCTTATAACCTAAAGGCTGTGAGTTTGGTCTCACACAGGGCAGGTCCTACTTCTTATGTCCAGCAAGTGATGTGAGGGGATAATGACTATAAACTGTTATTGACTTGATTTTCATTCTGTTGTCCAGGTTTTAATTCTGTCACCTTCCATTTGCCTACTGTGCGACTCTGAACAGCTCACTTAACCAGATAGAACTCTGAGGCAGTTGGGAAATGGTGCTAGGCTCCTCAATGGTCTCCTGGGCTGCATGCTTAGTAATTACCCAAGAATCTGTGCAATCAGAAATATAGTCTTTGAAAGAAATGGCTTCTACCTTTAACTGAAAACTTTCAACTATGTTCTGTTTTCTGCTAATCATTTGCTGTTGACATGTCTAAATATACTGGAAACTACACAATGCCCATTGTTTTGATAACAACTGTGTTTTGCTGACTATAATATTACATTGTTGCCTTCTTGTTAAGGAAACCACTTCAGCTTTATCCAACAGTGTTACAGCTAGGTTTGGATATTCAGAGCAGCATTTGGTATAGTGTATGCACAATGTCTAATGTCTAGGGATATAAACTTTCAGCTAGTGGAAATGAACAAATATCAGAATCTGGATTCTGAGTTAATGAAGATTACTGAAAATATTCTGGTGATTTAGTGTTGAATGGATAGGAGAACTAGGTAGTATGTGAGCAATAAAATATGACATGATGTGCAACAGGTACATAGTGAAAGACATCTGTAGCTACCTAAAAGTACCCATTAGCCAACTACACATTATCAATTTAATGGAAAAAACAACAAAAATTACCCCAAGTGCTACATCTTAAATTCCTTACAAAAGACTGCATCCTGATGAAAACAAAATGGTGGCTGGGAAACAAACTCAGTCCATAAAACAAAATGGAGGTGGCACCAAGAAGGGGTACAGCTGCAGCAGAACTATGACATCTCAACAGTCCCCAGCAGCTGTGGTAAAAACAGTCAGCTGACTCCTCCAATAATTTGATGGACAAATTTGAAAGATCCTTTTTAATTGTTTACAGCAAAGCCAGAATATTTTTCTTTTTTCCCTGTAAAAATAGTGGTTTTCAGTTGTGAGGAGTCCAAAATGTCATTCAAGAACTCACATCTACTCTGAAATATAAAACACTAAATATAAAAAAATGGACACTCATGTAAATGACAATGTTTAGATACTTTCAACAGAGGGTAGAAATCCACCGAAGTACTTCCAGAGAAGTTTGCATTAGAATGATAGGTTCTGGAAGGAGAATTATCTACAAGTGTAGGTACCCTATTGCATGCTTGTTTCAGTTTTGTGAAAAGGGAATTGTAGAGATCATTAAATAAGATGGTAGCGTATAATAATCTGTGAAGGAGGAAAGACATGTCTACTGAAAGATATGAATGTTCTGTGAACAGCCATTTATCTCTACAGCAGACTCCATGTTTATAGGTGATACAGTGAATGATTTCATGGATGAGGTGATCAAATTTCAAAATCTTGGTCTATTATGACAAAGAGTACTTTGACTATATACTGACTACCTCAAGTGGACAGTTCAACTTAGTTAAGACCTGGAAACTAGAAGATACTAGAACTGGTGTTGTTAGTTGTGACTCATGGTTTTTGGCATTACTTGCTTTAAGTAGATATCGAGATACTTCCCAGAGACTTAAATCATTAGCAACACTTAGCAACTTGTTTAAGTTTACTCAAATTGTTTTATGAAGATATGATGTTAAAGACTAGAGTACCAAGTATGGAGCCTATAAAACTCCAACCTGAATGAATTGTGAGAGAAACTAGTCATCATTTCAATGGGCACCTGACTGTGCTCATTTTTTTCTCAATTGTTTTTATCGAAAATTTTAACAACAAAGCATTAATATATGATAATAGAAATATTATAAAACAAATATAAATATCTAAAAGAACAATAATAAACAGTAACTAAAATAATTATTTACAATGGTGTGTACTATAAAACAAAGCTTTTTAAACAGAAAAATGAGAAGAGTTGTTGTTAGCTAATTATTGAAGTCTGTTTATCCAACAGTTCTTTGAATTTCAACCATGTATTATATGAAAACGTGATTCTAGATGTTCTTGACTTGATCATGATAATTTCAAGATGGCAAACTTCAGTTATCAAGTGTACAAATTCCTTCATAGTAGGAGTCGTCTGATTCTTCCAGTTCTTGGTGATGACTTTTCTAGCTAATGTTAAAATATTCCATAAAAGAGGGTATTTTATTTTCGTGACACAAGTGGGAATAGGTGTATAAAATAAAATAAGAGATTTGGTCAGCATAAATTTATAATTAAAAACAGACTGTAAGAGAGAATTCATATCATCCCAATATGTTTTAATTTTTATACAATCCTAAAACATATGCTGCCAGTCAGCTTTAACATTTAGTTACATCTCCAGCATCTTATGTCTTTGTTATATATTAATTCAGCTTTATGTGGTGTGATAAAGGTTCAGTGTAAGAACTTCCAAGAGAATATCCTCCACCTTAGTAATGAAGTAGTTTGTTTTGAAGATTAGATTATTAGTTTTTTATCATCTTCACTTGGGGGTTATTATTAATAAGGCTAAAATAATCCCAATAGCTTTCTTTGTAACATACTGTTGATTTCTTAAATACCTTATATATTTAGATAGAAGTTCATTTCCAAATATATTCTGGTGATTAGAATAATGAGTAAATCAATGAATACAGAGAAAGAATGTCTAACTATTGGTTACATTAGATTAATTTTATGTTCGACAAACTGTCTACAATTTTTGAACTTCTAACCACATAGCTGTGCTTAACTCACATTAATGATACAGTCAACATTTTGTAACTTCCCATTGCAATTGTCTAATAATTGATACCAGTATAACAGTTTTTTTGTCTTTAAATGTAGTCATTGTTGTTAAATTAAATGTAGTAATACTATTTTGAGTATATGCAATTGGAAATACAATTGTGCTCATGTTGATAGCTAGTGAAAAAGTTAGTGGAGTGACTTGAAATAATGAGGTTATATAGGTGACATAGTAAGATGTGATAGGCAACAGTAACACATAGTTTTGGACTTGGTAAAGACACAAATAATGAGTACAAAAGAAATAGTCATGTCTTGTTGTAGAGATTTAAGAAAACAATAACAACATAATCAACAGTGGCATTGAGAACAAGTTATTTAAAATTACACCAGCTGATTTGTTAGATGGCAGCTTTAAAAGTATGGAGACTGAATCCTTTGGTATTCCTGGATATACTGCAGTGCTATTCATTTCTTGTGTGCTTTCAAACTTGGGAAAAGATTGTGACAATAGATTTTCTTCACTAATGCAATCACTCAAGACAACTGCAGATATAATGCTATTTGGGTCTGATACAAGTATTCAGTCATGAATACTTTCTCCTTGGAATACTTTTTCTATTCTTATGATGATGCTGATAAGTTGGGGAAAACCAAAGAGGTGAGTAGTCAGCTGAGCACACCTTTCACTTTATCATCATCATCATCATCATCAGCTCCCTTTTCACATTTTCTACATGGGGTAGGGGTGTCATGTCGACTGTTACCATCACTCTCTATTCAAGGCCATTCTCCTACCTTCTTCGACACTCATTCCTTACTATCGCAGATCTTCTCTCACACAGTTTATCCACCTCTTTGCTGGACACCCTTGTTTCCTCTTGCTTTCTTCCTGTCTGTCCCAAATCTTCTTCACCAGATTGTCTTCTACGTTTCTCAACATGTATCTGAACCACCGTAATCTGCTGTCTTTGATCTTTTGAACTATTGGAGCTACTTTGTCTTCTGCTGATGTCCTCTTTTCTTCTTTTGTCCCACAGTGCGAATCCTATCACCCATGTCAGGGACTTCATCTTCATCAACTCTAGTTTCCTCAACTGCTCTGTTTCTACTGACCAGGTTTCTGTATCATAGAGTAGTACTGGTCACACCACTGTTTTGTACACCTTATTTTTCAGTAACTATTTGGAATGTTGGGACCCGCTAGAGCAAGTCCCGAAATGCAGAGACTGAATGGCCAAAAGAATGGACTTGCGTATATTAAGTCTGAGATGCTGTTTCTTGGAATATTCCATTTTCTCCAAGGTATGGTCATCTCAGAGTTGGTATATATAAGTTTGGGAAATGTGAGGGGCTTGCCTTCCATAAAAAGAAGTTTTAAAGAAAAGAGTGATTTTCAAAATTCGCTCCTCTCCTGTGGTTTTGGTCTTTTTTTTCAGCTTTTTGGCACTTGGCATTTTGATTGCTGACATTTCAATAGGGAGCTTACTTTTCAGCTTCTTTGGCATTCCCTTGTCATACACTATCCCCGCTACTCTGTGATGGTTGATTCTAGCCCCTCTGATTCTAGCCTTGACCTCCTCATTCAGGCTTCCGTCTCAACCACCCCTGACACATACTTGAAGCTGTTAACCTCTTTCACTATCTTCCCTTCTATCTCAGTTCTCAGCATCTTCTGATTCTCCCGTTTGCTACCACTACAAATATCTTATTTGTACTCAGTTTCATTCCATATGCCTTCAGTTTTGCATTCCATTTCCCCATCCTTTGCTGAAGTTCTTGCACAGAGTCTGCCTGTAATGACACGTCATCCCCATACAGTAACTTTGTTTTTTTTTTAAACAAAAAACATCTTTATTAAATTATCACTGATGACATAGTATCATACATTTATATAAATAAAAGCAAACTGTATTGGCATATATTCAGTTGCAAATATTATACATAACTTAGAATATTCTATACAGTCATTGTTAGCCAATTACATAGCTCATTCAATTGCTACCTTCCCTTAAACCTCATTTCCCCTCCAAAACATTATTCAGCCTGTATTGTTCCCACACCTACCATTTTTTCTATGTAATTTCCTCCTACTCTTTTCTAAAGATCCCGCTTTCAGTTCTTTTATCTCTAGTACTATATTCACTACTTCTAGTACTGTTGCTTTTGACTTAGATTCCCATTGGTTTTGACTTTGATTTCCATTTTTTAGTAATTGCATTTTTGGCAGATACCAAAATGAAACTTAGCAAGGCCTTACTATGTGTAAGTAATTCTTATTCTGTATCACAGCTCAAAAAAATCACTTCCTTAGTTACACCAATTTGTAGACCCAGTATTTCTGACAGAGTAGTCTACAGGGAATTTGTATTGTCTTTCAACTCATTATACTCCTAAAACATATGTTCCCAATTACCACTTTCTACCCCATCACACCTCCAACATTTGCAATCTACCTGAAGAAAAATTATTTGGAGCCTGCTTGGGGTATAAAAATACCTATGCATATATTTCCAAGCAAAGGTCCTAAATCTTGTAGACTTTGTTGCATATTTGGGAGCCAAGCATATATCCTCCCATTTTTTCTTTGTGAATCACTTAGCCAATCTCTCTTCACAATCCTTTCTAACCTCCTCTGATTGATTCCTATAGTTTCTGCCTGCAAGTACATTTACAGTCATGCTTTTTACACACATCCTACTTGTCACTTTAAAATTTCTTTGCATCATTACGCTGATTGTAAAACAGAAAATGTTGTTTACTTTGCCTTCTGCCAAACTTGTCATGCATACTATATAGGTAAAACCAATAGGTCATTTAAAGATAGAATTTTGGATCATAACAGAGACATTAGAAATAAAAAGGCAACTAATGCTTTAGCTACTCATGTTATGCATACAGATTCATCACGTTTTTAAATTTTTAGTTCTACAAATCATTGACAATACTATTAGAGGTGGTGATTTAGAAAACCATACTGAAGCTGCCGAACAAAAATGGATTCTTTTATTCAATGCAGAAAAATTCCCAGGCTTAAATAATATGTCTTCCTTGAAACCTTTTTTAAAAGCACACCCTCTTAAACATAAGTATTGAATATACATTATATATTTTATGAAATATTCATTAAATTATAGACTTTTAAATATATATATATATATATATATATATATATATATATATATATATATATATTTATTTATTTATTTATGTATTATGTATGAACTCTAGTAGTAATTATCTTATAATGTTTTTACATATATATTTTTATTGCTTATGAATATTTATCTCTTTTAATTTTAACTGCGTCACATGATTGCATATTGTTAAAATGAGTACAACTTCTTTAAATGCCTAATTGTACCACATGATTTTGCAGCACTATATAAGGATATGACCTTAACTCTAGTATTGTCTGATGAAGCGGCCTGTGCATTGTGAAAGTCCTTACCTTATTTTATTTTATTTTATTATTAAAAGTTTCTGCTTTGTAAGTTGTGTGCAGTTTCTACATTGATTCCTATAGTTATCATGCAATATTTTATATGTTCTACTAATTATCTTTTTAACAGCAGCTTCTTCTAGATTCCACTAAAAAACTGTATCATTGCTTGTCTTTCACTTAGAATCTCCCTGTTCCTCTCTCTTTGCCTACATTCTGATATCAATCACTGATAATGAAAGCAATCACTAGCCTGTAGTCCAAATTAATTATTGGCTTCTTCCCATTCTATTACCTTTCCTTCTTTAATTATTTGCTCCCAATACATTGGTTGCTTTGCCAGTTTTCTCCAGTAAATTCCAGCCCCCTTTTGCCTATTGTCTGTATCCCTAATTGCAGTCATCCCTATTTACAGAATCTGCTTTCTCAATTCCTGTGTTGGCTTAGTTCTTAGAATACTTTCTGCAAATTTATGAATATAATATTCTGTATGGTTATTGTTATTCTTAAGGCTCTGCATCTAAAATCCTAGTTTCAGCTTATTTCTTTTTTGAAACACCTTTATTAAATTATCACTTTAGACATAGGCAAACATACATTAACAGAAAAAAAAAAATTTTAACATTTTTCCATTTAAATACAATATACGTCACATAGATTTTCTTTACTACTATCATCAGTCCAACATTACAAAGAACTGCTGAATTCCTGCCTTCCCTTAAACCTCACTCCTTCTTCTCCTCCTGAACATTATTATGCATGTATTGTTCCCATAATTTTCATGTACTTCTATGTAATTTGCCCCTTCAATTTTCTAAAGATCCCTCTTCCAGTTCTTTTATCTCTTTTATAATATTCAATACCTCAGATACAGCTAGTGTAGACTTTGATTTCCATTTTCTAGTAACTGCTTTTTGGCAGCCAACATAATTAAACTTAATAAGGCCTTAGTATGTCAAAGCAATTTAGATTCTGTATCCCAGCTCAAAATATTAATTTCCTTACTTACAGCCATTTGCTCGCCTAATATTTCTGATAGAGTTGCTAGAGTACTCTGTAGGGAATGTCTAAAATCTGCCAACTCAATACACTACCAAAACATATGTTCTCAGTTACCTCTTTCTTCTGTATCACACCTACAACATTTGCTATCCACATGAAGAAAAATTCTTTGAAGTCTGCTAGGGGTATAAAATACATATGCAAACACTTCTAAGCAAAGATTCTAAACCTTTTGGACTTGATTGCATACTTGTAAGCCATACATATATCTTTCCATAGTTTTCTTGTAAATTGCTTTTCCAATCTCTCTTCCCAATCTTTTCTAACCTCCTCTGATTGATTCTGATAGTTAGCATGCAAAATGTTATATGTCCTGCTGATTATCCCTTTTTAACAGGTGCTTCTGTTCTAGATTCAACTAAAAACTTTACCACAGTAGGTCTTTCACTTAAACCCCCCTATCCCTTTCTCTTTGCCTCTATTCTGAGATCAAGTGCTGGTAGGGAAGACAGTCTCTAGCCTGCAATCCAAATGTCTTCTTGGCCTCATCCCACTTTATTACCTTTGCTGCTTGAGTTATTTATTCCCAGTATCTTGGTTCCTTTGCCAGGTTTCTCCTATACATTTCAGATCATCTTGCCTATTTTATGTACCTCTACTTGCAGGCACCCCTATTGGTAAAATCTACTTTCTCCCTTCTTGTATAGGCTTAGTTCTTATTGGCTTAGTTCTTATAATACTTTCTGCTACTTTATGACTATAATATTCTGTATGGTTGTTATTATTTTCTTTAAGAATCTGTATCCAAAATCCCACTTTGTCTCTATTCTATAAACTTCCTCCTTTCTTCATCGTTATCCCTTTCCACTTTGAACTATAACCTTCTGCTTGTGTTGTGTATATGAGCCTTAACTGTGTAAAATATAGCATCAAATCAGGTAAACCTAAACCACCTTGTTCTGTTGGAAGGATCAACGTATCCCATTTAATTCTTAATCTCTTTCCCTCCCAAATAAATACCTTCAATTCTTTATTAATTATTGTCCACAGATTCTCCTCAGGTTGATAAAAGTATGCCTGATCTATATACAAGACTAAAAGGACTACAAACATTTTCAGTGCTTGTATCTTACCATTTATATCCATAGAAAACAGTTTCCAGTTTCTCAGTTTTTGTATTATCTTTGTTTAGTCTCTTCTCACATATCCTTAGTTGCCAAAACAGAAGCCTTTTTAACCTACACTCTTAAGTCATTCATCTTATCATGTCCCCATAAATATGGGTATTGCTGAACCAATTTGTGTGCAGGTACATAATTTATAGCTATAGCCTTTGTTTTATCTTTATCTTAATTAATTTTATATCTCAAAAGACTTGAAACTGCCCCAAAATGTTCCACATCATGGAGATGTCCTTTTCTGGATTTATCAGGAACAAAATAATATTATCTGCAAATAAAGCCAACTTTTCTTGATTGTCATAGTAATTATATCCTTGTATTTCTGAATCCCTTATTTTATTTGACAATATAAAGCAAATAAAAGAGAAAGAGGACACCCCATTTGGTTCCTCAGTTCAAACACAGCTTTTTTGAGAGGAACCCTCCCACTTTAATCCTTGCTTTTAATCCTTAACATAAACTTCTAATTAACCTTATTATTGTATCAGGGAATGCAAATGATTCCATTGCCCTAGTCATAACATTCCATCTTCCTCTGTCAAATGCTTTCTCTACATAAATACCCATCAACAACAGAGGTATTTTCTTGCATTCTGTTTCAATCTGGATCTTCATTGTTCTATTAATGCTGTCAAAAATTGCCTCCCCTCTGCAAAACCACACTGTTCCATATCTATCAATCTTGACAACATCTTTGTCATTCTTTTAGCTAGTATAAACATAAACACTTTATAACTGCCGTTTAAATTTGAAATGGATCTATATAAAGCTGGATCTGAAGGGTCTTTTCCATCTGTAGGTAACACAGCCAGCACTGTTTTCTTCCAAGATGCTGGTGCTTCCCCTCCTTTTAAAATACTGTTAAACAAAATCTTGCAGTTCTTAATCACTTTCTTCCCTCCTAATTTCCATATGTCCATAGGAATACCATCTGTTCCTGGAGACTTTTATGAAAACTGATTATACATCACTGTTTTTATCTCACTACCTCCTATCTTAACTGTTAGTTGTTGAAGCTTGTCTGTCTCTAACCTTGGCATAATTTAGTCTTCCATAAATTTTCTATTTGTACTCTTTCTGGACTTCTATATTTCGCTGCTTTATACAAATTTTCATAAAATTTCTGGAATATCTCTATAATCTCTACAGGATCTCTGGTTATTTTTCTTGTCATAGGTTCCCTACGTTTGACAACAACATTTTCAACCTTCTGTTGCCTAAGTCATTGTGCTAAAAGTTTTTTCTGCACTGGAGTTGTTATCAAAAAAGTTACTTAACTATTATCTTTCTAAACTCATGCATATTATCCAGATGCTCACTTATTTTAGCACACTGCATTTGCTCCTCCTCTTGTTCTGTGATATTCCCCTTATTCTGCGATACTTTAACCGGGTTCAGGCGCCTAGGCAGCGAGACATTTCCGTGTGGTACATTTGACTGGGGACACATGACTGAAGTGGCATTCAGCTGCAGAGAAATATGGCTGTTTGCAGATTCACTGTGGGCAAACAGAAGCACACACTGCCATGCTTACAGCATTAGTAATCAAATGAATGGTGGCAAAAAAAGTAATGAGTGTTCTGCTCAGTGTACAGTACATACTTATGCAACTACAACATATAGAAGTGTGCTACAGCATGGAGGAAATCCTGTAGGCTACAGTAGTCACATTTATGTTCCAGTATGTGTATTAGGTAATGTTCCCTAGACACTGTGTGAAGGTGGTAGTGGTCCACACATTCCAATTATGAAGGCACTCCCCATTGTGTACTGCATTTTTACTGCCACTGACATGCCTTCTGGCCAGCTGGCTGCTGATGCCTGCTATATTGCCTGCTGTCTCATGTTCCCTTGGGGACCATGGACATTGTTTTCCCCCTATGCATTTGGTTGTTGAAGTTGTGGGCATGGCAACATTTTCTTCTCTTTGCCCACAGGGAATTTGCAAACAGCCATATTTCTCTGCAGCTGAGTATCACTTCAGCCATGTGTTCCCAGTCAAATGTACCACAGGGAAATGTCTCGCTGCCTAGGCACCTGAACCCCTTTAACCTCTATCAGCCCTTCTAATTAATTTATATTACTTATTAACCATATCTCTTTCTCTTTTATTTCACCCCTATGTTTAAACTCCATTTTTATTATATCTCAGTCACTACCTATAACTTCTGAACATGTTTCTACCTTCCCTAATAATTCTTGAATAATTTTCACTACCCATTCCTTAAATTCCTCTCTTTTTAACAGGTTCCTACTACTGAATTCAATATTCCATACCAAATATTTTCATAAATTTCTTCAGAAAGCTACCCTCTTTTATAATATTGTCCCTTTTAGGTCTACCTGTTACATCCTCAGTATTGCAAATCAAATCCCAGTCTCCACCTTTAAATAATATTCCCTGCTGAAAGCTGATTATTTCTCCCAAAATTTTCTTAGACTCCATAATAGCAGTTTTCCATAAAGTATTAATACATGTCATTGTAATCCTACTCCCTAGCCAATAGCATGTAACTACTACAAATCTACCAGTTTTGTCTTTTTTCCCTCATCTATGTATTACTTTTGGAGCCTCTCTAGCAAATAGTGTAGTTACTCTCCTTTCCTCTCTGTCCCTGATATTCTGATGAATAACCATTCTGAAATCCTTTCTTTGTCAGATTCACATATTAATTTCTTTCCAAACGTGTCTCCTCCAGCACTGCTATTTGCACTATGCATTTCTTAATATAATTCAATATTCCTTCCTTTTTACCTATACCTGTAAGGCCATTCACGTTCCTGGATAATATGGACAGCATATCCATCAGGATAAAAAGCTTTTTTTCCACCTATTATACATGACAGTTTTTTTGAATGTATATTTTCAGCTTTTGTGTTACATACATATACTAATGTCTGACAAGCGGATCATTGTACAGGTGTTTCTTCTCATCTCAGTTTGAACCTGTGTCACATGTTTCAAGACCTTTTGTTTTAATGAAAACTCTCAAGCAAAAAAATAAATAAATAAATTAAAAAACACCCCATCCTCTATTAACTTGGAACAAACACGCAAAACTGTATACAACTTCAAACTTGGAGTTTAACCATCCAGAAGGAAACAATTGCCCCAAACTGAAAGCTGCACCTTCAGGCATTATCTAACCTAAAGTTAAGGTTACAAATGCTAAAATGCATGCTATAGCCTGTGCTTTCATTTATACTGATTGCTGTGTGCTCTTTTCTTATCTATTTTCCCCTCCTAGATATGAAAAACAGCTTGTATGCTTTCAAAAAACAACTTTTAGCCCTAAGAAAGAGTGCGTTGGCTATCTTTATATAAAACTAAACTGTAATCTGCTCTATTAACTACACTAAAGTATTAAGGCTGCTATGGAGATTGTTACCTCTTATTCACTTCCCACAATTTCAAATTTTTTTTTACAGAACTGCTTGCTATTGTACCTTTACATTTTGCATTTCCCTAAGCAAAGCATACTCAGAATACCTAAGATTGACTGCTAGCACCTGTAGATTCAGCAATGAGTCTTTGTACATTTTACTTAGAAAAGGATGCAAAGCAGCCCTCATCTGCAGACATCTTGTGTCCACCGAACATTTGTCAGTCAGTCAAAAAAACAAGTTATATCTTTGCAGTTGTAAGAAGCTTGGCATTTTCATGGATTTCATATTGTTATCTTATTTTTAAAGCCTACATGCTTACAAAAATACATGTTTACCCCTTAAGCCAAAGATAGTAATGTCGACATTCATCCTTGTAAAAAATAAAAGGAGAAAGTGTTATAATTCTGCATATTATATAATCAGTGCACTTTTACACCCAACTCCCACCTCTGCAGCATAAGATCAGAGTATATGAACATTAAGTTTGATTTTATCCAGCTTTTTTTCTATTGTTATACTGTAAAACTTATATTTCTTACAACTTAAAAAGTTTTTGTTTACTTTAACATGTTTAACACATACAACAGTCACTGAAAAGACCCCCCCCACATTTAAAATACCCCGACTACACACTACACAAAAAAAATGTTTTCTTGTATATAAAATGCAGCTTATATCATGAAATGTTTAGACAAATACTAATAAAAACAAATATTGGTTTATTTACAGTTAGTTTTACCCCTTTTAGTATCCTTCTAAACATTAAAGATATAAAGTGGGGTATATGCTTTACAGTCTACCCACAAGTTTAACAAACCCAACAAAATTCCAGTGTTTTTCAGCCATTTTTTCTTTCAAAACCATATTTTCCAAATGTGATAAGATGCTATATAGTCTTCCATTTATTCACTAATTTTAGAGTTGCTGATCTTCTTCATGTTCATTTTCATTTCCCATCACTAGACTCTGGTTCAAGTACAAGGTACTGATGATTTTTTTAGCCACTTCCCTTGCTTTTTTTCTGTCTAGTCATGCATTTTCCTTTCAAGCACTGGAAAAAGTTTCACTGGCAAAGTCTCTCTATGAACCTTACCATCACAATAATGAGAAGCAGAGTCCCCGTCTACTTGCTGGCTCACTTTTTGTTGGATAAACTTTTTTTTAATTTCCTATTTAGTGTGTTATGCATCAAAAAATGACTGTGAACCTCCAGGAAACAAACACTTTGAAGACAGCTGGATATAGCAGCTTGACTCTCACGCCTACCTCTCGACATTCACTGATTGCTGCGAAAAAATTCCTTTTCTGCTGCCTGGTGTACAGTAAATAATCATTTTCTACAAACACTCTGCTGTCTCCAAATTGTAATACTTTGCACTTCTGCCACAGCCATGTCAGGGTCAACTTTTTCTGCTAGTATGATTGCATGTTTCCTAATATAGATCTTAGCTACTTTCTCATGGCCAGTTTGGAACATATACTCAGTGTGACTTTTCAGCTTACAAATTTTGCTGCTGAACACCTGTCCACTTGCTTACCTGTGCTTTCATAAAATTAATGCAGTCTGTTAATTCCAGTTTCTCTGGTACAGCAGAAAATCTTAAGTTTTCTCTGTGTTCTCTGTCCAACTCTACTATTTTTTCAGACAGTTCTTTTTGAGAAATATCATATTTAGCCATCTTTTTCTTCGTCAGCCTCTAAATTTTGCAGTCTTACCAGTTCATCTCAATGGCTAGTTAAAGCTTCTTCTATTTTTCCAGCCTGTTGTTGTTTTGAATTGATATATTCCTTCATGTTTCAATTATTTTAATCACCTCTGAGTACATTTGATTTAATGTTTCCTCTAAATTATTGGAAGCCATCTCATGAACTTAAACTGAAGCTTGAACTGCTTTTTGCTGAACATCTGCAGAATCCTTCCCAGACAGTGTGTTTTCACTTCGTCTTTTCTGGTTAATTTTCATTCAGGTTTCCCAAACTTCTTCTTTGCTGGCATCCAGGCAGTCTGTTTACTTGCCAGTAACTGAATCTTACAAAAAAAAAAAAATCTGGGACAGCTTAAGTTATGCTGTTGATCGGTGTGCAGCCATCTTGGAAGCCCACCTCTCCTTATTTATTGAGCTTCTCCCCATTTCATCATCATCCCTTTCCACTTTGAATTATAACTTTCTGCGTGTACTATGCATAGGAGCCTTAACTGCATAGCTCTGAAATACCCCTTCAAATCAGGTAATCCCAAACCACCTTGTTCTATTGGAAGGATCAACTTATCCCTCTTGACTCTTGCCCTCTTTCCCTCCCAGATAAAATACTTCAACTCTTTATTAATTGCTATCCACAACTTTTCCTCTGGTTGATAAAAATATGTCTGACCTGTGTATAAAACTAAGGGGGCTAGAAACATTTTCATTGTTTGTTTCTTGCTATCCATATCAATAAATCAGAGCTTCCAATTTTTCATTTTTTGTATTATCTTTTGTTTGGTCTCTTCCCACATATCCTTAGCTGCCATAACAGAATCCTTTTAATCTATACTCCTAAGTACTTTATTTTATCATATCCTGATAAATATGGGTACTGCTGAGCAAATTCATGTGCTAGTACATAGGTTACAGTTATTGCTTTTGTTTTTACCTTCATTAATTTTGTATCATGAAAAGACTTACAACTGTCTCCAAATGTTCCACAACACTGAAATGTCCTTTTCTGGTTATATTATGTACAAACTATCATCTGCAAATAAAGCCAACTTTTCTTGATTACCATACCATTTATATCCTTGGATTTCTAATTCCCTTATTTTCTTTGCTAATGGTTCTAAATATAAAGCAAATAATGAAGGAGAAAGAGGACACCCTGCCTGGTTCCTCTGCTCACATACAGAATTTTCAAGTGGTGTGATAGGAGTTTGATACCTCTATACTGTCCACAGTTGTGAATGCACCCTTTGTTCTTCAACACTGGTATGCTTATGCTTATTCTGTGGTCATCTGGGCTATGCCTTTCTCTCCATACTGCTGTGAGTACCCTCAAGAGACCATATTTTCTGTGACCTCATCTGAGCCTAGTGCTTTGCCTGACTTCAGTTTTCTTAGTGTTGTTCTTACTTCTTCCATGGTGAGCTCCTCATCTTCTTTCATTGTAGGCTGTGTCTGGGGCAGTACAGTTTCTGTGGGGTTTTCTTCATTCAGAAGCTGCTGAAAATTCTCCTTCCATCTGTCTTTGCTGTCCTGTGGACTGGTGAGCAGGTTGTTGCTGGCATCCCTTAAGAAGGCTGTCTGACCATCTTCTTTATCTTTCAGTCTTTACCTTGCAACCTGATTGATTTCTTTGTACCATCTACTGAGTCACTTTCCAGAAGTCAGTAGAGTGCCTCTAATGCCTTGTTCTTTGCTATTGACACTCCTCTTTGTTAGCCGACCAGTATTCCTTCCTAGCCTGATCCATCTTTTTTATCTCCAACTTTTTCCAGCACACCTTCTTTCTTTTGACAACATCCTGGACTTCTGAATTCCACCACCAATTTTCCTTATGTACCTTAATTCTATACCTGGCATGGCCACATACCTGTTTTGTAGTTTTCACACATGCTGTTTTGAGGCTTTGCCATTCTTCTTCAACTCCACTTATTTCCTCTTTTTCTTAATGGGCTAGAGCACTGAGTATTGCTATCAGACTGAAGCAGCAGTAAAGACTCACACCTCTATTACAAGCCGGGAATGCAGTCCATGAAAATTAGTTTCAGTTACCGTTGAATGGTTAGAGTAAGTATGTACAGAAAACATTGGGGTACACAATCTCGCATGTGACAGAGGGCCCTTTGGCTGCATATAGCACCACCTGAGGGTTAGAAGATTAACAGGTATAACATCTAAGACACACTGGGTAAAATAAGAAAGTCTTACATTGGACACAAGTGACAAATGAAAGCTCTATTACAGGTTTAATGTGTATTAAATTAGTCTGATCTGCAAGGTCAGGACTGTTTTGTATACAACCAGTTGAGCCATGTATGGAAAAGCCAGATTTGCCCAACTGAAAAATCAGGTAGAATGATATCATGGCAAAAATAGGGATGTATCACATCTGGAATAGTGAGCTTGATATAGAAAGATGTTTTAGGTTGTAAGGCAGAAGCATTAAAACTCTTAAGAAGAAATAGATGGAGGAAACAGGAGAAGATATGTACCTAACAGATTATTAAAGGAGTTAACATGGGTGACCATTAATAGACAAAAATGCTGGCTCTGTTATCAGGACCAACAACTAAGAATTCTCTATCACTGGTAGTTAACTCCCTGTAAACTTTGGATTAAAGTGAAAATCAGATTGGAATTGTTGATGTGGGGGAAACAATGTAGGGATATGATACATATGTATTGGGAGTGCCCTGTGATCCAAATATATAGGGGGCACTTGAGTCAGAAGCTGATGACAGTATACAACATGAAGGTGCCTACAAGATGGGAATTCTGGATCTTTAGTATAATTCCCCAGTCTCACACTAACGCTCATAACATTTTCGAGATCTACTGGGTGTTAGCATAATCAGACTAATGTGTTCTAAACAATGGAAATTTCATGGTAAGGCCTTGTTAGCAGATGATGATAATATCCTGCACAAACACTGGAGTAATATTATATATACCTTTAAAGGCTCATTTTAATTGGGCACTATCCCTTTACATTAGTGAGTTGTTGTTGTTGTTGTGTCTTTTGGCTTTTCCCGGTTAGGGGTCACCACAGTGGAACTCCGGTCCGCTAATGATTGGCAGTAGATTTTTACGTGCCAAGTTGCCAGCCCTGACGCACAACCTTCAATGAAGGTATGCCCATTCACGCATGTCTCCACACAGAAGACGCTCTAGCTGAGAAACGAACAGGACAACGTCTTACTGTGAGGCGACAACGCTACCACAGCACCACCACCGCAGTTTATTACTAGCTTATTTTACACATGGAAGTACTCCTCAATTGATGATGCAATTTTTTTTTTTTTGGTTGAGAGCCTGTATTACAGCAGTATAGGTTACATTATAAAACTGAAAAATATTAATGCTGTGCTTTGCATATAATAAAAATAGTTTGGCACTCTCTAGTTATATTGTGGTTTTAGTTACTTTATTATTGTTGTACTTTGTTCTCAAGCCATGTTGTAATTTTGGTTGTTGATTATGGTTGCTGTTGAAAATCTATTAAAGCACAATTTAAAAAAGCAACATTGCTACTTCGATATCTAATTTTCACTCTTACATTTTAACCATTCCTTTCTACTAGCCACTGGGTTAAAGGTGTGAAACAGGTATGACATGCTTAGAAAATTAAACTCTTTAAAAGAGAAATGTAGGGATGTAAACTAAGTTGAACTAAAGCTGTACGGAATTAAAAAGTGTGAGCAATTCTTTAAAAGATAAATGTAAAAGAAGCTGTACTGTACTTACCAGTTTAGTACATATGTAATTATTCAAGGAAATATGTCATATTGTACTTTTGCAACTTAGAGAACGTAGTGGTTTGAAAATGAAGCCTTCTCTGTTTCTTGGTGTCATATTTGAATTATAACTCTTGACACCTCACTACACAACTTTACACCACACCTCTGTGGTGCTTAAAGCGTAATGCTCCTAAAAAATGTTGCACTACGTCAGATGGTGATTCCTTATTTAAACAGGAGCTTGTTGGAACTTACTGCGCCTACCTCCAGAAGTATGGAATTGTGAAAACAAAGAAGTATCTTCTATAATTTAAACTAATCCAGAGAAAATCCTATCTGGGACTCATATAAAAAGAGATATAGAAACAGAAAGAGAGAATGAGAGAGAGAGAGAGAGAGAGAGAGAGAGAGAGAGAGAGCAGCTGTTAATTCAAGAGAGATACTGCTTTGCCTGCCAGAGAGTTATGTTGCTGGATTTTCCTGCCATAGTGAGCATGTGGTGGTGGTGCTGTGGTAGCGTTGTCGCCTCACAGTAAGATGTCCTGTTCGATCCTCAGCTAGAGCGTCTTCTGTGTGGAGGCATGCGTGAATGGGCGTACCTTCGTTGAAGGTTGTGCGTCAGGGCCGGCAACTCAGCACGTAAAAATCTACTGCCAATCATTAGCGGACCGGAGTTCCGCTGTGGCGACCCCTAACCAGGAAAAGCCGAAAGACACAACAACAACAAGTAAGCATGAGTAGAAAGAGATTAATTGCACTCTACTACCTGTAAGGACTGAGCAAATTCTATTTTTACTTGAAAGCTAGAGATAGTCAAAGCACTGTATATCTTCAGCTAAAAGTAGTTAAGGTCTAGTTTAGCTGTCAGTGTTTCTGTCTGTCGAAAACTTTTGAGATTATATTCCTTGGGTAAGAATATTTCTGATGGCTATTTACTTTTCAAGTCTAATACCATATTTTAATTTATTGTAATTAAATAATTTTATTATTGAATTTTAAATGTTTATAGCTAGTTACTTATTTATTAACTGAAGGGTATGCCTATTGAGCAGATGTATAACTAACCATTAGCATCCACCCTTCAAAGTACAAATGCTCATGCTGCTTACTGCTATCATTAAGATATACAAAGGTTGGTTTATTTTGAGGGTAAGCAGTAGTCTGTGTTCTTGGTTTGCCAAAGCAGTTTGGCTGGTGGCAGCATATCATAAACTGTGGAGGAGCATGTTTTGCTGAAGAATTATCATATTCATCTCCCTTTCTGGAAAATGTTGTGTGTGTGTGTGTGTGTGTGTGTGTGTGTGTGTGTGTGTGTGTGTGTGTGTGTGTGTGTGTGTGTGTGTGTGTATCTGCACAATACTTTCGGAGAAGTTTAAATTACAAGCTGACTTTTAGGAAACTATATTGGCAGTTCTTACTAAATGCCTCCCAAACCACTGGATTAAATGAGAACATCTCAATTAATGGTGTTTACAGATAAAAGCCATGAAGTTGTAATATTTCTGTTAATATTTTAGACAACCTTATAACATTGTGATTGTACTTTGTTTTGCAAAAATCCTTTTTAAAAATCCTTTGTTGATACTGAAGAATATGTAATAACTGATGTAACTTATAATTGTGTAATGTGATTTTAAGAGTAAATATATTTAACTTGTGATGTAGAAAGGTTATTTCAGTTCTAATAAAGTTCTTGTTACAAAAAGAACAAAAATTAACTGCTTTCATAAAGGAAGTTTGATTTATTTGTTGAGACGTTCCACTGGAATTTTTTTTTATTTAAAGTTATTTATGCTGAGAATCATATTTTGCTATAATATACAATGTGTTAGTGTACCACCTAGGTAGCACCCATTATTCCCACATCTGGCATAGCTGAAAAGTATACATTATCTGTGATTTGTGCAAGGTAATGTCCATGATGGACATCTCATTGTTTATATTAGGTATGCCCTGGAGCAATGGCTTATACAACCGATACACAACCTAAAGAGAATGCATAAAATTCCACACTGTCTCCAACTGACACCATTGGCAAATGAGTGTTCAGTGTGATGACAGCCCACTTCCACTGTTAGATGTTTCTAATGGCACACTACACTATGCTCTGGAAACTTGTAGCAAGACATTTGCTGTGTGTGCGATGTTAGACAACATGCTGGTAGCAGGGATGGCACTAGCAAGACCCAAATTCAAGGGATGACCATGCAAAGTGGAGGTGGGCACAATACACCATAGCACTGGCTAACAGTAGCATCTGGTTCACAGCTATGGACCAAAGTTGACATTACAAACTTTAGCAGTGATACATGTATGCTGCCACCAGGTTATGCTATATAATGCATGGACTGGTCACGCTGTACATCATACACAAGCTGTTTTGGTAACAGTACAGAGAGCAGGAAACAATCATCATCATGTGCACAGGTGGAGTGGGCCACAGTGACAGAAGTTGGTATAACTAATGTTTTGAGGGAGACTAATGATGTGGCTGTGCATGTGTGACATAGTCTGAAGATAATGACATGTCTGGAAGACTGCACAAGTAGGGGTTGATGTCTCCTGTATGGTGTATGTGTTCAGAAGTGAGGCATGTTTGTCAGTGTGTGCATGGCGATAGATACCAATCTCACAGAGGTTGCTACATTGTGCATGTGTCTCTGTGACAGGGTGAGGAAGCCCTTGGTAGATACTTGTACAAACCATACATTTCCCATTCCATGGTGTCATCTCCTTTGATGAATGTCAGAGGAGATGACCACATGGACAGGGATCTCCTCTGAGGAATGTTACCGGCATGATCATTGGCTGGAACAGAGGACTGTGAGCTTTGTGAACACTAATGGCATGTCATTCCACAGTGAAGATCATCACATGCATCTTGTATGCAGGAATGACCATGATGGGGTGCATCACCCTCAACACTGGTAGTAAAAATGGAGAATGTGGTACTACATTACTGTGACCATAACCTACCTGAATGACAGTGTGTCCCCACTGAAGGTAAATGAGGGAAAGCCCCATGAATATCATCAGCCCTGGCATACAGCAGCAGCAGCAGACAGGCCTCTGGTGGATTTAGGCTCCCCATTACACTGCTAAAATTCTACCTACGTGTGCAAGGCCCTTTGTAAGGTCATCTCACAGTCCAAACACTATACTAGAGTTCAAAAAAATGGCTCATAGAAAACACAAGTGTAATGACAAATAAGATTAATTTTTATTGCAAAACAATAAAATACACAATCTTCTCACTGGTTTCCTTTTTATAGTAAAATCTAATTGTATAACATCACTTTCACATGCCTCTTATCTTCAAAATTGGTTTAATACTAACAATACCATTTAATCCAGGTGATTTATCGGAGCCAACTCTACCAATGCATTTATATTTTATATCTTCATTTCTCAGATTTATACCATCTACTATGATATTATCATACAAAATCTGTAAAACTGCAAATTCAGAGTGATGTTCAGATCCTTTATTTTGTATGTGCCTATACAATACTTTTGTTTTTATGCAATAAGAAAACTTCCTGAGTATTTAATCGATGTTGAAAATATATTTCTTGTATATGTTACAGCATTTTTGACTTCTTAAACTGGAATATGTATATGTACCTTATCACCAATGATTTTCTTTTTAACATTTTCTGACTTGCAGCATAAAATTTGTTTTAAATGGTTTCTCCCTTTTATAATAAATTATGTTTACTACTTTTGTAATATAATTTAGGGCATGTAATATAGGCCAATTGTTTCTTATTATATATATGAGAAATACAACCAGTGGTACACAGCAGAGGTCGATCCAAGTCATAGTTTAATGTATAGAATAAAACGCAGATGAGCGCTTTCGCATATACCTTCTTCAGATAAAAAAAACAGACTAAAGCACTAGCTACTTATAGTACAAACTCAATAGTGCATCCAATCAGTGAAAAAGGCATTTTCAGGTTGTTAGGTACTTAGAACTAGTAATTAATCACCAGTACTTCTTAAAGACAACCTGGAAATAATATGCTTTAAGCCAAGGTAAGAACAAGTTAAAAACACAAATGCACATGTATACAGACCAACTATATACAAAACATATAAAACTTTTACAGATGCTAAGTTTTATATGTTTTGTATATGGTTGGTCAGACGTTGCTATTTTCTCTTCTTTAAACATAGAGACATCTAAAAAGTATGTTACTGAAAGGTGAATTAGATGAATTAACTTTGAACTTTTAAAAAAATAGTACTCAATAAATAATCTAGCAACAAATCAAATATATCATACTTACTCGTATAATAAAATTATCATCCACAACCCATTGATAAAACAATAAATCATTCTTAAAATTATTGTCAATAAATATAAACTCATTTTCCCAGCATGACATATCTACTGGTCTTTGGCATACTCATCGCCATTTCTTGTTTCTATAAATAAATATTGTCAAAAACAAAAATATTATTCACAAGAACAAGTTGCATTAACTCACATATTATAGCTATCTCTTCATTGTTAATTTCAGTATAAAAACATAAATATTAATGAAGAAAATAATTTCCGGCATCATTTCTTATTGATGTGAACAATGAAGTCAGACCCATGGTTATAAATATATAAGTGACACATTCATTCTGTCTTTCCCATAAAAACAGTGTATTTAAAAAAATCTCTAGTATCACTTAACCTTTTGTTAACTTCACAATTCTTGGCAGTTTCTGTTTTAAGTATAGGAAAATGGGATCAATCACCCAGCCCCTACTTAATATTATGGGCTGCATGGGTGGATTTCTTTCATTTTATGTATCTATCTACATCCTATAGTACATGGGTATAACAGGTTGGGGGGGGGGGGGAATTGTGTATGCAGTAGTTTCCACATTTGTTATATATGATAATATTCTACCTTTACTAATTTCCTCATATACCTCCTCACTGGAGAACATTTGCTTAACTTTACTCTTATACTTGTCTTTATCCATTATAACTATACCTCTACCTTTATCTGCCCCTTTTATAATAATGTAATTATTTAAAGTGAGTCGCTTTAATGTCATATTCTCTTCTACAGATAAGCTACAAAAGTTCCACTTTTACCTTTTGTTAAACAATTTATATACTTCACCGCACTATGAGATTACTATTTAGAATAAAAGCACTAGACTTTCTTAATAGTCTTTCACAGTCAAGTTATCCTTTAGGAAAGATTCATTTCAGGTTTAATTTTTTTTGTAAATAGTCTAATATTGGTTATGAAATCAGAAAAGTTCCCATTTTTAGCTGGAATGAAAGTTAGACCCCTTTCTAAAACTTTAATCTGTTCATAACTTAGTTCATAACTAGACAAGCTAAAATAACAGTTAGCGGTTTATTTACCTGGTGGCACTGTTGTCTATTTCCTCTTTTGTTTTTTTTTTCCATGATCTTGGTTGTCTCTGTGGTAGGGGAAGTTGATGTGTTTGTACAATTATTAGAAATGCTGAAGTGTACAAAAACAAAATGGAGAGCAACTACAAACAATTGTAACATAATCCATGCAAAATATCAAAAAAGGAAATCTGCATTATTAAACGTTAGCGCTTTCGTTCACAAAGTATATGGTCTAACGAAGTTCATATACTTTGTGAACCAAAGTGCTAACATTTAATAAATCTTAGAAGTTTTGGAGGACTCCTATTTTGTCATCTCGCTTGGATTTTGTTACAAATTCTAAAGTGTCCGGAGCTTTAACATCCTGTAAATCAATGGATGCTGTTTCAAGCTACTGGAGAGGCTGCTGTTTTCTACAGCCCTCCTGTTGCATATACATGTCATTATATTCATATTGCTCAGTCTCATTGGAATATTGCACTACATGCCTCTTCTTTTTCCAACTGACAACGTTCTCATTTTTTAAATTTTTAACAACTCTCTGCATCTTTCATTTTTCAGTTGTCATATGTAGGCCCTCAAACACTCTAATTTTGTCCAACATAGTATTATATGCATTGGTCTGTGAAGAAGAAAGTTAAGGGGAGTTAAAATATTGATTTAAATCCCTTACCATGTCCTTTAGTTTACCATCAAATTCTCCTTGTTCTTCCAACATTACATTTCTTACTTCCATCTGCCACGGCAACAGCAGATTTACTGCAATCGATAGTAGCACATTTAGATTTTAGTATAAAAAGGATGTGTGTGAGAACATTCTTTTTTTTACACTTGGCAAAGCTTTAGAGCAAAAGCTGGTGACAGGCTCATGTATTTTATTGTTTTATAATAAAGCTGAATTTCAGTTGTGATCACACTCACGTTTTCCATAAGGCAGTATTTTTGAACTCTTGAATTGCTGTGTAAGGGGGTGCAGATTTGTCTGCTTGAGCTGCCGATTGAAAAAACATTGTTTCACACTGTACCAATCAGCTCTGCTGAGGCTATAGCAGCACTGGATTTTACCTGAATGCATGTCCTGCACATGCATTGTGTAACAGCCATGGAAACAGGTAATGAGTGGGATAAATGGCATGACTGGCCAATGGCACACTGCCCCCTACTGCTCTTCCCACACTGAGTAGAATCACCAACCCCTTCTGTTGTTGCAGGGCAGGGGAATGAAGGTGCACCCTGTGCAAATATGTCAGCAAATTCTTGTCCTTCATTGTTCACCTCAGACTCACAGGTGGATTACACAAGCAATGGGGCTGTGTCACTGGAAGGGGTATGCAATGTGCTGATCACAGTAGCCATGCCTGACAGTGGCACTGTGGTCACTGACCATCTCCGCTTACACTGCCATCTTCATCAGGTTTGGACATTTCTGTCATATCAGGTATGTCAGTGTATGCTAGAGGACCCATACACCAAATCATCTATAAAAGCAGAGAGAAATACCCTTCTACATCAGTGCTGCTTCATGACAATCCCCCTTTCCAGTGCTGTGACAGCAGTAGTTCATGCAAAGAATGTAAGCTGATGCAACTTGTGCAAAATCTCATGACTCCTTGTGAAGTCCCTGTAGAGATAATATGACTGTGTTCAAGATATGAGAGCTAGGGGCTGTACTATGCTGTACTATGAAATACATAAGTAAGGGCATACTCACCTGGGGAATCTCCCACAGGCACCTGTGGTGGTAGGTGAAGTTCTGCACCAAAGTCCAGTCTTCACTGGGTATGAAGAAGTGATCTGTCACCCCATATGGATATGTCAGAAATTTCTCTATGTCTGTGATGCTGTTCTGAGTAATCAAACCCCACCCATAGCCCTGTCCAGTGTAACTGTAGTTGCCTTGCTGCAGAGATGGTGGATTGGGTCAATGATGCTACAGCACACTTGTAGTGCATGTCTATTGTGACCAGTGACATCTGCAACAAAGTGTTACCATTCACATTTAGAGAAGGCATGGCCACTTTTGTCAGTCTGAGGGATCTGCTCACTGTCTTCATGGAGAGCCTGAAGGAAGATGTCTGTTTCCAGCTGAGAAAACTTCTCCACATGCTTATGTTTCTAAAGAGCTATCTCATGTGAATGTGAACATACAGGTATGATCAGCAACTGGACATTGATATCTGCTACAGCCACAATACAGTCCCCTATGCCTCTTAATAAAGTGAGCACTGAACAGTGTGTCCCACAAAACACAAAATACATGAGAGAGATGCACTATACGGGCAAACTGGAGGCTGGGCTCTCAACATATGGGCAGATAGCCTAGTATGAACCTATGAACCTATGAACATGACCCAGAGAGAAGCACGGGTCAATTCCTTAGGTCACTATCATGAGGCAGCTGTCTGTAGTTGGATAAAAGTGTACTGCCACCACTACATACTGTCCAATATGTACTAGATAAACCTGCCGTGGTAGTGTGTGTGTGTGTGTGTGTGTGTGTGTGTGTGTGTGTGTGTGTGTGTGTGTGTGTGTGTGTGTGTGTGTGTGTAATAGTACATCAGTACTGTGGTCCATGTACCATGGCTGCCACATCATTTCATGTTTGGCCTCCAGCATACATGTGAATATCTATTGATCTCTGTAACTGTTCCCTGTCTGTCCCACTTCAGCATTGGACTGCAGTGTATGGTACCTATGTACCTAGTGGCATGTTGCAGTATTCAACCTCCTCCCAAAAACAAAGTTTAAACATAGAACAGTTATGGTAACTGCGTGGCCACTGTCCACTACTGTCTACACCCTGACCTTTATCAGGCATTCAAAACAACAGGATGATGAGGACCTTTTTAGGCCATTCCTGATTATGTCTGGTACAATCCATAAGGTTCTCTCCAGGTAACTTGGTACAGGCTAATGTCTTTAAGACCAGCCCCAAACATTGCATGTTTCATATTCACTACACCACAGTCCATATAAGGAAATATTCCCCTACCTGTTGATTGTCAATATTGCAAACCTGTCAACCATCTGTCTGCATTGACTAAATGCCAAATGATATTGACCAGAGATATGTCAGCGTACTGTCCATTCAGCCGGGTGTCCAACATCTATATACCTATATCTGTAAATATTTCTATCTCTGTATATATACATATATACATATGTCTATATGTCTATACATGGAGCCTTATCAGAAGGTCACCTTACTAACTGCAAATGATTGAGATGCACCGTAAATCCACAAAAGTGAAAGTAACCATTGCTGAAAGTGTAAAACACTGAAACGCAACTGCGAATGTGCTGCCAGCACCAGTCAAAACCTCTAAAACAATGCAAATAAAAGAGAGACATTTTAAACAAAATTACACATTTCATAACATTTTTGCAGAGGGGCTGTGCCCCCCTGGACCCCACACACCTCCTATAAATTATGTATACCAACTCCAAGATCATACTACAGTGGGGCAAATGGTAAATGCCAGTGGTGCAAGTAAAGTTGCATTTCAGTGTTTTATACTTTTGGCAATGTTTACTTTTGTGGCTTTAGTGTGTTTCTGTCTCAATCATATGCATTTCAGTATTATGGTAAGTCAACGTTCTGATAGGGAGCTTAGTGCTGGAACCACTCCTGTTTGGAATAAACTTCTCTGAAGTCAAGGATAATGGGGAAGGCTTCTGGATGACAAAGTTTGCTGATGACTGCAAGCTAGGGCAACCTTGAATCTCCCAGTGATATAGATATCCTTCAGGAAGGTCTAGATCAGACAAGTGATTGGTGCCAGAACCATGGCCTAAAACTAAATGTGAAAAAATGTATTATCATCCACTTTGGGAAGTCAAATACCCCTGCAAATTACAACATCAATAGCACACCCTAAGAGTAGACTCACAGGTGAGAGGTATACATATAGATAGTATCCTGAACTTTGACTGCCATGTGTCCATAGTTTTGAGGAAGTCCTTTTATGTGGAACAACTTATAAGTAAAGGTATGGCATCCAGATCCAAGGAAATTATATTCCTGCTGAACTCAGCTCTCATTAGACCAATAATTGAGTACAATGCACCATTTGGCATGTACTTGACTGGGCACTTACAGCAGCTGGACTGACCTAAGAGGTATCTCACAAAGAAGATAAAGGATATAAACAACATGAACTATGTGGATAGACTACACACCATATCCCTTTATTCTTTCTCTTACTGACTATTAAGGGGTGACCTATGCCTGACCTACAAGGCTGTCACCACCCAGCCCTGATGGAGCTGCTACACATCCACAAGTCAAACAGAAAAAAGGTCACCTGATCTAGTGATCTAAACTTAGCGACTCAAACAAAACATGCTGGAGAGACAGATACAGTGGATATAAAAGTGTACACACCCCTGTTAAAATGCCAAGTTTTTGTGATATAAAAAAATGAGACCACAATAAATCATTTCAAAACTTTTCCAATCATTAATATGACCTATAACCTGTACAATTCAATTGAAAAACAAACAAATGTGTTAGGGAAAAAAATATAAAAACTAAAAAATGTACAATAAGCTGGTTGCATAAGTGTGCACACCCTTAAACTAATACTTTGTTCAAGCACCTTTTGATTTAATTACATCATTCAGTCTTCTTAGGTAGGAGTCTATCAGCATGGCACATCTTGACTTGGCAATATTTGTCCACTCTTCCATGCAAAAGTGCTCCAAATCTGTCAGATTGCAAGGGCATCTCTTGTGCACAGCCCTCTTTGGGTCACCCCACAGATTTTCTATTGGAGTTAGGTCTTGGCTCTGCCTGGGCCATTCCAAAACTTTAATTTTGTTCTGGTGAAGCCATTCTTTTGTTGATCTGGATGCTTGGGGTCATTCTCATGTTGAAAGGTGAAATTCTTCTTCACCTTCAGCTTTCTAGCAGACGCCTGAAGGTTTTGGGCCAAAAGTGACTGGTATTTGGAACTGTTCATAATTCCCTCCACCTTGACTAAAGCCCCAGTTCCAGCTGAAGAAAAGCAACCCCAAAGTATGATACTGCTACCACCATGCTTCACCATGGGGATGGTGTTCATTTGGTGATGCAAAGTGTTGTTTTTGTGCCAAACCTACCTTTTGGACTTGTGGCCAAAAAGTTCCACGTTGGTCTCATCAGACCATAACATATTTTTCCCACATGCTTTTGGGAGACGATGTATTGTTTTGCAAATTTTAGCCAGGCCTGGATGTTTTTCTGTGTAAGAAAAGGCTTCTGTCTTGCAACCCTACCCCATAGCCTAGAGATATGGAGAATACGGAGATTGTTGTCACATGTAGTACACAATCAGTACCTGCCAGAAATTCCTGCAGCTCCTTCAGTGTTGCTGTAGGTCTGTTGGCAGCCTCTCTGACCAGTTTTCATCTTGTCTTTTTATCAATTTTGGAGGGACGTCCAGTTCTTTGCAATGTCACTGTTGTCCCATATTTTCTCCACTTTTTGATGACTGTCTTCACTGTGTTCCATGGTATATCCAATGCTGTGGAAAATTTTTTGTACCCTTCTCCTGACTGATACCCTTCAACAATGAGATCCCTTTGATGCTTTATAAGCTCTCTGTGAACCATGGCTTTTGCTGTTGCAGGCAACTGAGTAAAAGTCAGGAAAATCCTACTAGCCACAGCTGAACTTTATTTGGGGTTAATCAGTGACTCTTTAATTGATGGCAGATGTGTACCCAAGAAGACTGAATGCTGTAATTAAATCAAAAGGTTCTTCAACAAAGTATTAGTTTAAGGGTGTGCACACTTATGCAACAGTTTATTGCACATTTTTTATTTTTTATATTTTTACCCCCTAACGGATTTGTTTGTTTTTCAATTGAATTGTACAGGTTATAGGTCACATTAAAGGTGGGAAAAGTTTTGAAATTATTTAGTGTGGTCTCATTTTTTTTATATCACAAAAACCTGGCATTTTAACAGGGGTGTGTAAACTTTTTATATCCACTGTATATGTCTCAAGAGACTGATCCTTCTTTGGAACAGGCTTCCTGTACACATTAAGCAGAGACCTTCCCTGGCCCTCTTTAAATGCAGTTTGGATTAATAGATGGGGAATTGCAAATTGTCACCTGGGGTCATGCCTAGATCCCTTATGGATGGGCCAATCTGTAAGATACTCATAGCACAGGCACACATCCATGCCATTCTTTTGCCCCTAGTGGTCATATATTGGGTAAAATCAGGTTATATTAGCTAGGGTTGCAAGGGGCCTTGAACCACTAGCCTAGTAATCTCCTGTGCACCTATGAAACTACAAACCTATTCTTTTACATCCAAGTTTTGTTTATTGAGAGCTTCATCAGCAAAGTTCATGTAAGTGTAGTGGGAGAGGAAATGCTACTCTAACTATGCCTCTGTTATGTAATAGTTTAAAAAAGTGGGAAACTGTACTGCAGTTTGTAATTAGAGCAGAAAATGTAAACATTTAATTTCAAAAGGGAAATGCAGAAAAGGTGAACAGTTTTACTAAAGCAGTATTGACTTAAAATGTAAGCAGTACTTTAAAAGACAAAATAAGTTGCACTGTGCTTATCTTTTTAGTAAGTGTATAATAGAACTGTAGCCACATTGTCTGGAGCCCTGTGCAGTTGCCCAGTTTGGCACACCCTCAACTCTAAGTTGAGGAGCAAAAAAAAAATAAAAAATCATGTTGAAGACAAAAAATAAAGCTCTTCTCTGCTGAAACTGTAGCAAATTGCTTGCTACAAATGTAACAAGCAGATTATTACAGTTTTATACCACATGGAATTACTTCAGTTCTTCAGCCATGACTGCAAAATACAGTATCGGCATTCATAAGCTTGATGTCTCAAAATGCCAAGTGTCAAAAAATCGAGACCATGGGCCAGATTCCAAAAGACTTGCTCTTGGTGTAAATCTGCCCTGATTCTGAAAGCTTTGCTGTCAGTGTAACTGATTTACTTCAGTGTAAGGTCTATCTATAAACAGGCATAGTACAGGAATCAGATTCCAAAACACCAGCTCTCAATGTAAATGGTCGCTTACACTAAGAGCAAGTCTTTTTTTATCAGGGCCTATATGGTCGATGGTATGCAACACCAAATACTTTGTTACAGAGATTGTGGTACAGTGGGTATCAGGGAATTTGCTCTGTTACCCACTGTAGTATGATCTTGAAGTTGATATATATCATTAGCAAGGAGTGTAGGGGTTGCAGGGGGACTTACCCCACTGCAAAAAAAAAGTGTTTTCTATATGTTTTATTTTCAGCGTTTAATATCGTCAGCCATATGATCTTGATCTTTTAACATTTAACATTCTGAAACATTGGCTTAAATATTTACATATGACTCTGTGTCAATTGGTTGATGAATGATATTGTCGAAATCCACATGGTTGAGACCACATGATCGACAATGCAGTTCAAAGACAATTTTGAAAGATATTGCAGTATCGGGATCTGGGGAATGTACCCTTTTCTAAATTGTAGTGCAATCTCAGAGTTTGTATATATAATTAGTAGGGGGTGTGGGAGGTAAAGGGAGGCTTGCTCCCTAGCAAAAATATTGTTTTGTCTTGTTAGCTGTTGTTGTCTGGCTTGTTTCCATTGATCATGTGGTCTTGACCACGTGGGTTAAGACAATACTGTTTGTCTATGAACTGAAATCGATCCATGTGTTTGTGTGTGTGTGTGTGTGTGTGTGTGTGTGTGTGTGTGTGTGTGTGTGTGTATATATATATATATATATATGTGTGTGTGTGTGTGTTTGTATCTATATCTAGCTATATACACACACACACACACACACACATATATATATATATATATATATATATATATACATGAATGTTTATATATTTATATGTATTTATACAGGTGTGATACACACACACACACACACACACATATATATATATATATATATATATATATATATATATATATACATGAATGTTTATATATTTATATGTATTTATACAGGTGTGATACACACACACACACACACACACACACACACACACACACACACACAAACAGACAGACTATGTGAGCTCACTGAGCTCATTGTTATTTAATATCCTTTTATTCCTAGAATCAGAACATGCGTGTTACAAAAGTTAAGTTAGTGCTTTAATTCTAAATCAGAATATCAACCGACCATTAAACTTATAATAAAACTATAAACTCTAAATGAAGCTGGACATCAAATATTTTAAAGAACCAATCAAGATTCTAGAGAGAGATTAATCAGTCAACAGAGCATCTGTCAAGTGGGCTGGTCTGTTCGCTGCAGCTCCACTGTACGCACCTGATGGCATAAAACATTTCCAGAAGATGTCTGTCAGCATCTTGCTGAGCCTTTCCTGTTTCAGTCTGTGACAGTCATGGGGGTCCAGTACATCTCATATTTCCTATTCATTTTATGTGTGTGTGTGTGTGTGTGTGTGTGTGTGTGTGTGTGTGTGTGTGTGTGTGTGTGTGTGTGTGTGTGTGTGTGTGTGGGCTGGCATGCATGCAAGCATGTGTTTGTTCATGTACAGTGTGACTTTCAGAATAAAATTTTTATTCATCTGTTCCATACATTATTATGCATAATTTTATTTTGACTCCCAGCGTAAAGCTGTGTAGCTTTTATGAAAGTAAGATCCCTGTTTGTGACTGAAGCTTATTCTGTGAGTTGAGTGATACTGCATTACATGCAATGGCAATCAATGACAGGTACCTTTTATGCGTATATGTCAGTTACTTCTGGATTAGTGGTAGCAGACAATCAGATTAGAAGCAAGTAGTATATTTGATCAAGAGCCTCTTGACCGGTAAAGAGAGTACAGAAACAAGCCCACTGCCAGTGGAGTGTAAGGGATTTGTCTCTCAGAAAAATTCTGCTCTGAACTGTTTTTTTTTTTTTAACTAGGAAGTGTTACTGTCTAAAACAGATGTCAGATGTGTATATTAACAATTCAAGCAGCCATTCTCATTATACTCTTTTTAAGTAAAACAATAGATGATGAACGTGAAACATGGTTATACTGAATGGAATAAATCAAAATGCCTCAGAAATACTCTGCAGAGAGAGCTTGTTAATTTTAATTTTGTGTGGGTGTTGCCAGCTGCAGTATTCTATTTGCGCAAAAGAAACAAGAGGAGTTTTAAAGTACGATTACAGACCACATTTGGTTGATCTGAAATTCAGGACACTGTGTGGTAAGAAACCTAATAAAGGCATTGCTTTTTAGAGTGAAAATGTGTTAAATACAGTGTAATGAAACACTTAAACACACTGTTTATTTTTTATAGCATTGGGGATGGTATAGCACAGATACTTTTCAGGCTACATACTACATACTACAGGGAATTACTAATACATTATTTGCTGAATTGTGCTTCTTTAAGTAGGCTAGCTGCCCCTTGTGAGCCATTTTAAGCTAACCAATTTCCCATTTGGTGCTTGAATTATCTTATCCCATTTGGTGTTGGATTAGCCTTGCCCATCCTATAGTCAATAATTATATATTACCCCTAGTGAGAGTAACTGGGATCATACCATAGATATTTTGAGGAAACCCACACATATTATAAAGTATTTATGAGCTGTCTCTGTCCATTAGTAGTACGGAAGCTGTCCTGGGGTAAATTTTCTGATTCCCATCCATAAATTCAAGCTGCACTTGAAGATGGTTAGGGATGAACTTTGTTTTATATAGATGGGGAGTCTGTTCCAGAGCACAGTATCCTCGAGGAGATAAACCTGTCCCTCCAAAGCATTCTGTTGATGTTGTGGAAGAGGTCTAGATCCCTAGCAAGTATTTCTGATGCTATTTAACTTGCTGATGTGCAGTAAATCTATCAGTATTGGGTCAGAAGATGCTGTGTATGTCCCCTCTTAGAAGTCTGTAGGATACCGAGTATAGTGACAGGGTTTTGAGACAGACCCAATAGGACATATTGTTTAGGCCTTGTATCCTTTTGGCAAGGTACCTCTGTAGGTGTTGGAGTATACATGCCAAAGGGTGCATTGTACTCAATGACTGGCCTAATGAGGTCTGAGTAAAGGGAGACAGTGGCATCCCTAGATCTGCACATAATCCATTTATTTATAAACTGTGCAATTTAGAAGGATTTTCTTATGACAATAGAGATACGTTGGTCAAAACTTTGGTAATGGTCCACATGAGTACAAAATGTTGAACAATTGGGTCAACTCTTATTGACTCATATTGCTAATGTGGTATTTCCCCAGTGTAGATGACTTTCCAAAGGATGCAATAATGCATTTTTTGACATTTAGTCCATGATTTTGGCACCAGTTATTTAGGACAAACTTCCTGCAAGTGGCTAAGTCAAGTGGCAATCAATGATTGCTCCTAGCTTGCAGTCACCTATAGACTAAGTCAGTGGCATCAGAGAAGTAGATGCCAAACAGGAAAGATTCCAGCACAGAACTCTGGGGGATCCACTGGTGACTGATCTTTTTGTGGAGGTAACTTCCCCTATTTTATTTTCCTACATCCTATCTTTGAGCCAGTTGAAAATTCATTGGGTGACATAGGAGTTTACTCCCAGTCTATTCAGCTTTTCTACTACACCTGTGTGTGGGATTCAGTCAAAAGCTCTGACCAGATTGAGGTTTGTGGTGTGTACTGTTTTACCTTCATCCCGTGCTTTGGTGATCCTTTCAAAAATATCCACCAGGTTGCGCAAGCATGACCTACCCTTGACAAATCCAGACTGATATGGGTACAATGTTTGGAGGTTACCCTATGTCCTTATTGCTTAGTTCCATGCTAAGTCTTTCCATGGGTTTGCATATGAGACTGGTCAGACTTATATGTCTATAATTGCCTGGGTCTGTCTTCCCTTATGCAGGAGAATAACTGCAGCTGTTTTCCATTTGCTTGGTGAAAAACCTGTATGGAGGCTGAGACTGAATGATGTTGTGGGGGGGGGGGCTAAATCATACTTCATGCTATTTAAGATGCATCCAGGGATAGTGTCATGACCCATCAATGAAAGATTTTAGCTTTTAATAGTGCTTTTAGGCCTTGGTCTTGTGTAATAGCTGGAGATGAGCCGGTTTCAGTTTCAGATATATCATGAGGGACAGATGGACGGGAAAGAAGTGTAAAGTTAGAGCTGAATTTATCAGCCAGTAAGTTGGCTATATCTTCAGCCTCAGTATAGCTAGCATTGTTCACGATCAGCTCAATGCATTGCTTTGTTGTGCTTTTGAAATTGCAAACATAACTAAAAAGCCTTGTGATTATCTTTGGCTTGGGTAACTATTTTCACATCAAACTGGCCTTTGGTAGAGTTTAACTCCTGAGCAGAACCAGATCATGATCAAATGAGGCCCTAGGAAGGAAAATGGATCAGCCCCCCCCAGCAGCATCCCCCCTGGCAGCACCCCCTGCAGCCATTCCATTGTCCATTACTTGGCTATTTCTCTCTAATTACGATAAACACTGTTCAAACTTGTCAGTGTGCATACTAATTTTTCTTTACTTCTACAATGCTTCAAGATATTTAAAACTTTTATTTCAAATTTTATAGCACAAACTCTGATAACCATTTGCTAAACAAAACAATACAGTCTCACAATGAAAACAGACTTAGCATGAAGGGTCTATATTAAAACAGCAAACACTTAAAATAGTGAATGCTGTATAATCAACCCAAAAAAAAAAAACTAAAACACAAAATTCCGAAAAAACGGAACAGCGTTTTTTTTCCCAGGGAAAGAAATTGCTGGTCCGCAAAAAAAAAAAAAAAAACAAACAAACAAGCAAAAAAATTAAGTGGGGGGGTTTGACCCCCCCCCTGTGAAAAAAAATCTCTGTTCCGTGTCTTCGGGATTTTGCGATTTCAACATTTAGCTATCGATTAAACAGTGTTCACTATATTAAGTGTTCACTTACTTACAGCATGAACAGTAAGCTTCCCTGCTTTTGAAATTCACATTCATTGAAACAACATTAAAACCCACATTCAAAGAAAATGCATCTGACCAATCATGGATGAAGTTTACCTTTGAGCTATTTTCAAACTATAGACTCCTTGCACACATTTTTAGGATCATGCGTACATGCATATGTTCTTTGGTGCACCTTCCTAGTTGTATTAAATTATAGTCATTATATAATACAGCTCCACTTATCAGAGTGGGTTTTAAATTTGTAGATTTGAACATTTATAAAGTAAACAAAGAAACAAAACATATAAAGCAGTAATGACAAAACTATCCATTACAGAACATTCTAACCACAAAAGACCACATAAACGTCTGTCATTATAATCAACCAATATAAGTCAGTAAACGCAATCTCTGCAGAAGTAAAAGCCGTATCTATAACTAATGAAGAAATTGCTTGGTGTTGGCATACAACTTTACATTTCAGTGTTTCATGTACAAATTTAGTGCCTGTTGCCTTTGAAGAATAAATTACCAATGTTACATTAAAAAAATGGTAAGATGGTAATATTGCAATAGGAATGGCTGTCAAAAGGTTCATAGCTACTAGGCATCTCATCCAAAGTGAGACACACTCAGGAATACAGCACCCCATCCCCCTTAAAAGGCACTGCAATATCAGCACTTCCTCTACATGGTGTGAGAATAGAACCCACAGCCTTCAGCACCAAAGGAAATATGCTACCTATTATGCTACTAACACTGCTTTGCAAATTTATAGCACAAACACTGACAATGGTCATTTGTAAACAAAACTGTTACACATTGAAAATAAACTTAGCATAAGCAACAGTAAATGTCATTTCCCTTGAAACTCAACATTTCTTGAAAATACACTGAAACCCAACATTATTTGAAAATGCACAGAAACTCTACAATACTTGAAAATGCACTGAAACTCAGCATTTCTTGGAAATGTACTAAAACTCAACATTCTTTGAAAATGCAGTGAAACTCAACAGTCATTGAAAATCCACCTGCTGATGACAGTTTGGTAGTTGGTGTAGAGTATTCAGGCTCTAGTGTTATGTAATCAATGTACATGGTTTAAGCCTGAATAAGTTAACCAACCTGCCATCTCCTAATGGGGGCATTTCACACATGCATCCCCCCACACAGACATTTCTTTCATCCAGAACAAAAATTCTTCATAAAAATCCTGCTCACTCCAATGTTTAAATGTGCATGCATCCTTAAAGAAGAAATGTAATACATGCAGAGTGTGTTCTTAAAAAAGAAATGTAAGTTTTGTGGCAGCCCCCTGGCCAGCGGGCACCTCCAAGCCAGAGGACCCTAGGTGACTGCCCAGGTCACCTAGTTCTGGATCCCACTCTGCTCCTGAAGGGCTCTAGCATTCTGGGAATTACTCCTCCTACTTTTGGTAACACTTTTGAAAACTCTGCTAAATACTAAGTTAAAAGAAAACTCCACTTATAAACTGAAAAAATATATATATATATCTTTCATCATATTCTAATGCTCTCTATTATACTAATGCATTGGAATCAATCTAAGTATTTCTTAATTTCACCTTTCAAATCAATGGATCTGCTGCTGTAGGTCTTCAGGATACATGCCACTGTTATCTTTAGCTTGCCAAATCATCAACCCATTTCTCTTCATTCCGAATCCTGTGTACCACAACCAATCTTCACCAATACCTGAATAGTTTCATTAGCATCTGACATCAGTATACTTTATTTTGTGACATGGCTTACCTCCCACCTCCACACTTCTAATACAAACCTTGTGATTGCCATATAGATAATTATCTGTGAACCTGCTTTATACCTCACCTCTTAACTGCAATATCAACATCTTCTGCCCTGCCTAGTTTCTTCTCTCACCTCCATTTTTTGCGTTTCTAAGTACTAATCACATGATCTATTATCTACCTGACAAACTCATTAATACATCTCTTTAAATGCTTAATGGTAAACACTTACTAATGCATACATATCTTTTATACTGCAATAGTTACCTCTACTTTCATATGAATGTAAGCTAATTAGATATATGTATAATTGTTGATGCATATTATTTAATGTCTGTTTATGTATATTACTGCATGTATATTTAAAAATGTTTGTAATATGCTGGAGCTTTTCTCCCTGGGCCTCTGTTGAAAAGGGGGTTTTGACGAAACCCAGTCAGAAAAACCCAGTAAATAAAATATAGTATTTCTTTATTTGTTAACTCTAAAAAGCCATGGTGGTGACTGCTATAATGATGTGATTTTGTTATACACTCTAATCATCTTGCTGTCTCAATGAGGTTTGTGTCCCCACAATATGACAAACACCAAAATGAAACAGATGTGTCTATTTTTTTCTACATTTAGTTGCAGTGACAATGATCTGAATCAATGGCCTTCTTAAACTTCCTCTAGACATCATGGTGTTTCTTTTTCACTGAATTACTCTGGTTTGCAGTTATTGTAAGTTGTTAACACATCTTTCATTTAACATTTAAATATAATTCAATGCAAAGTAGGAAACTTCCAGGGTTTTAATTTTAATAAATCCTCTCATAAAGTCTTGCTAAAGTGTCAGAACTGTCAAATAAGTCTACCATCCTAGTGCATTCATCTGTCAGTGGCAGTTCAGTGACGTTGTAAAGCAGATGAAAAGCTACTTGTATAGTTCACCATCCTTTACTTAGTTTTCTGAAGATGTGTAAAGAAAAAAACAATGTTTTATTTTGCCACCATGGAGGCTGTGACAAATGTCTTCACATAAGAGAACACAATGAGATTCGGATAGGGTGGGATCCTGGTATGATTGGATATGAAGATGGCCCAGAGGTAACAAACCCAAACATGATCACCTTGGTGATATTAATGGAGAGGTGCTCCTCTGGAGGCTCAGTGGGTGAAGTCTGCTAGTCACACAACTCTATCAGTCCTACCAGAAAATGCTCCACATTGCCAAGGCAGACATCCAGTTGCTGCTGCACCTTGACAGTGACTAGCCCCTGCATCTGATGCCAGAATGCCACTCCTCTAGTCTATCTTCATGAGAGAAGCCCCTACTGACAGGCAGACACAGAAGGCACCAGGGCCTCTGCCTGGTCATCCCAAGCATGGGAGCCATCACCCTCTGGTAAGAGGCAGGCCTGGTAAGCACTGATGACCCAGAACTAGAGGAAGCAGCTGATAGAATCTGAGGTGACCACAGCTTGCCTCATCCTCTTCTATAACTGGACATGAAGGAAGATGACACAATGGGAAAAATATTCACACACATGTTACAAACACAATCACAGCATATACTGGACTGGCACAGAACACATACACTCTCCCTTCTTTAAGACATGCTGCCACATTTTACAGTGCCCAGCCATGTACAGTTGGGAAACAAAGCATGTACTGTTAAGCATACATTTACCACACTGTACATAGTGCAAGATAATGGTAGCACTCAAAATGCAAATGCTTATATTACATCTCAGCTTACTTTCCTGAGTCTCTACCCCCGTAATAACAATGACAGCATGTATTTCAGTATGAGTAATGCAAGTACTGCAAGTCAAACCAGATGTTCACTTTCTTCAAAGGGCCATCATAATGGCAGAGCAAGCACTCCTTGAAGTCCCCATGGAGGTAGAATAGGACAATTCTGCTCTCACTGCAGCTCCATACAGAAGCCCTACTTTTCCCACTTGATGAGGCAGCCATGGACACTTACTAGGTCACATCAAGGAGCAACAATAAACCCATGCACATGGACACAAGTTTGTGAATCACATATTGCACAACATAGTGCTGCACTGTGATACTATGAACATGCATATGCTATATGCATGATCATACAAGTGACATATGTTGTAATCATGGTGATATATATAAGTCATGCCAACATGCATGGTTAGTTCATAGTGCTCAGGCAGCAGTTACTATCTCGCTTCATTACCATAACAACTGTGCTTACCACTTCCTGTTAGCACAAAATAACACATCATCATTGTTTTCTGTAACAGCACTTACAACCATATGACTGACATACAAAGAAACTTAAATAAAACCTTTGTACATGTAGAGCTTGAAAAAGTAAAGCAAAGAGTCCTTCCTGGTAAAGTGCTTCCACAACAACTACAAAACTTGAAGTGACTGTCACGGAAAGTGAGGCACATGTCTTGGAGTATGCGTATGTGGAACCACATCACACTGGCATCTCACTCACATTGACATGTCACAGTACCATCTGCCTTTGTGTTGGGGGATCAAGTTCTAAACACAGGAAAATTGGGATTATCTGCCACAAGGGGTGGGGCAGTTAAGGGGACTGTGCACAGCAGTAACTACAGTTATTAATCAGCTGCATTAAGGGAGATGAGACCATAGTCATACTATGAGCATGCCACAGCATAACATACACACCTACTGACTGGCATGTTTTACCCGCAGGTATATAAGTACTGGCATAACCACCTGAGAGAGGCAACAGCTTGAAAAGTTCACTAGCAAGGAGAATGAAGTGTTACTTCAAGTCATGAACATACATAACGTGCTTCCTGGGCAAAGGTGCTACAGACAAGTATTATTAGAACGACAGTTTTCAAGGACTGGTGCAGAATATGAATGCTGTGGGTAGTCATCATATAGCTCTTCAACAGGTGTGATGAAAGTTGTTGATATGATACTCTATGCAAAGAGAAAGCATGAGAAATTGAAACAGACAGTTCCACCAAAGAGGGTGGACCACCAACATAAAAGCTGCTGACTGACATTGAGCAATTTTTGATGTCACTCACTAACCTGAGAGCAGCCCCTTGTACCTGTAGATGTCTTGATTGTGGGAGCTGGGCTGTTACTAAACACGTGTATCAGTAGAGGAGCAGCATGTTAGCAATGTCCATTGCAGCAAAGTATAGCACACTTAGCAGCAAATTGAGGGATTGACTAAAGTCCATCTGAATATCTGTCCTTCCAGGCACCTCTGGTCTGCAAATGTGGCATGCAGCATATCAAGGTATTCCTTTTGACTTATCCTATAGCAATACTTCCATACGCAGCAGTATGCACACCACAGGGGTATGGATACACATGTGTCTAGGGTTGACAGTGGTGTAATGTGTATTCATGCTTTCTCAAATTCCACTAGTGGAAGATCAAACATTACAGGACAACAGTGGGCTGAAGTCAGCAATGCACCTGTAGCTAACAATAATGGCAATATGCATGAAGAACAGTACAATGACACAGTTGCACTGTCTGCATCATTACATTGGGAAGTCACCCACACCTACCATTACAGATATTCCTCTAGAAGTACAGGCTGAGAACACAGCCTCACCAGTGCATGACAGACATCCTGTACCTAACACTCTTACACGGACTCCTGTTGCATCTCCAGCCTGCACAGTATCTCATATGTGCAACTCCACTAAGGTGCAGCACCACCATGATATCATAGCTGTCCATGCTATGACTATGACACTCAGAATTAACCAGTGGATGTGCAAGACAATGATCCAGGCACATTCAGCTGCTACCCACAGCATTGTGGAGATAGTCAGTGTACACCATGGCTTACAGGAAAAGGTTCATCAAATGCACAGTGACCTTGATTATAGAGTCAGGGAGCACATATTGCTACCGAGGCCACACCATTGCAACCTTCACTGCCTTCTTAGACCATGCAATCCAGACACAGAAAGGTCTGGATGTGAGGTTGTCAGGCATAGGTAGTCACAAGTCAGAATACCATACCATTGCTGAGATGGCATCAATGTTACCGACTGACACAAGCCCTGCCTCTCTCAGTTGTGGTTGTCCTCCACTGCCATACCTCAGATTCAATACATGGGATACTTTATCAGGGTGCACATGCATGGTCATATAATTCTCCCACCTTCCCTGTTGTCTGTGGGCACATGGTCTACCACCCCCAGTCATGGTTGCTGCTCAGGTCATGGCTGCTGCCACTTCTCACACTCACTAAATGGAATACTTCTTCAGGGTGCACACACACACACACACACACACACACACACACACACACACACACACACACACACACACACACACACACACACACACACACACACACACACACACACACACACACACACACACACACACACACAAAGTCCTGTAGTTATACTTCTCTGACATGGTTTTGATTGAGCCCTAGCACTGCCAGCCAATACAGACACCAACAATGGTCATGTCATGGCAGCCTAATCCCACCACTGTAGAATGTGATTCCTAACTCCCTACAACCTTCTATAGTATATATCTACTGTGTTCACCTCCTTGTGATCTTACCCTTATTGTAGTATTGCAGTTACATGTCACTATATTCCCCCACCTATGCAAGTGATAATGCCCAGCCCCTAACCTGTGGGGGTATGGTGATGTCTGGTACACACCATGGCCAGCCCATGTACTGCCCTGCATATCCTGGGTGTAATACCACATGCATCATTTTATTCTGTGTTTTCTGTGTCATGATCCACAGTTGTGAATCAGAAGCAACCTCTTTGCCACTGCTCCATTTGTTTCCACGATGCGGTGTTGTGAAGTATGACACACAGAACAAATATCTTTCTGCATATATCTGGACTATATTGAAATTCCCTTCATGAGCTGTCTAGACATTGAAAGCATCCTTTCAGTGGTCCTAATACTTTTTCTACAACGCTTTGGGTTTCTGCAAGGGCTGTGTATATATCATGTCCCGCATGGTCTGGGGATTCTTTTCAGGATCATCAACTAGGACTCTAGAGCAAATGTGGCATCACCTGCAGAACTCAATTATTTGTGGCCTACTCCATGCATGCATCATACCTATGTGTATAGGCCTGTGTTTCTATCATGCATGTGAACCTACCAACCAGGTGACCCTGTGGGGAATTCCCTCACAGGAACCATTGGAATAAGTTGGACATCTACCAGATCTACCAAATGTGTGAATCGTGTGAACTTCTCAGTTGGCGCATAGACACATTATAAATAGTACCCAGGGCATTACAAACCACCTGACAGTTCAAGGAGTGTAAGGCCTTCCTGTTAATGTACTGCAAGCCTGCTGGACATGGTGGGCCGTTATTAGCAACATGGGTGCAATCTATGTTTCCCAGAACCTCAGAGAAATGGGCTGAATCATAAAAAGCACACACGGTGTCGGTTCTCTCCTCTGCTGTACTGCGGAACTAAATATGTTCCTTCATATGTTGTAACATAATGTCAAGGAACTAGTTTAGGACTTGTGAGGTTGTTTCCTGTGATATCTCTAATTTATCCCCTGTTGAGTTGTTGGAAGGCCCATGTAGCTAAGATGGTTAATGTTAAATAAACCTTTTTTCCCCATAAATGCATCCACCTTGATTCTCCCTCTGGGTGACACAGATTTTCTAGGTCCCTTACAGCATCTGTATCCACCTGGAAATGGTTTACAGTCCATTGGTCAGTTAGGTAGTGGTACATCAGGTGCTATCTGCACCTCCTCTGTTGCTAAGGATAACTGTGATGTGCAACATTGTGAGCACTGGCTATGACAGCAGCTTCTAACACATGCTACTGCTGATGCTGCAGTTCCTAGCATGGCTCCTGTTACGGTTACCATGAATATCAGTGTTCAAAATGGGTATGCACTGCCACACACTGCTGCTGTTTTATACAATTCAGAATTAGTCTGACATTTTGGATTTGTTAATCTGCATATTCAGTGTGGCCCATTTGCATAGGGTTTTTCATCTGCATGTTATTATGCACTCATTAGCATGTGCTGCATACCCTACTATTTTGACCATTGCATATTCATGCTATCTGTGTATTACAATTGCCCATACCCTGCACATAGTCACTTCTCGCACTAATCTAATGTATACTGCACAATGTGCAGCACATACTGTAACTGTACTAATTCTTAACTATCCCATGCCATACATGCTTTATTCCTCACTTAGCACAAATTATGGAGGCAAAACCAAAGAAAGATATGTCTTATAAAGTAATAGACACCATCTCCCTTTCTTTAAAAAAGTAGCATATCTAAATTTAACAATCGAATGGAACATTAACCAAATGGCCATTCATTGTATACATATCAGCGAATGTGCCATTCATTGCAAGGCCATATGATCGTACAAAATGTCCTCAAATGATCATAGTTGGCCAACTACAGGAAAGGGCTTGAACTACATACTTAATGGTAATGTAATGATAAGGAAACCTGCCCTTTCCCCACTGTTGCCCCCCCCTGCTAATTATATATACCAACTCCGAGATTGCACTACAGTGGGGAAAGGGCAGGTTTCTTTATCCTTACTTTACCTTCCCTTCATGTTGGCCTACTATGATCGTTTGAAGAGATTATTTTCAATCATATGGCCATTAGATGAAGGGAAGTTTCATTGGTCTATGTTCATTGATCATCCATTCAATGAACGCACCGTTAGACCCGAAAATAGCTATGGTCTGTTTTTGCAAATACGTATTTATCAATGTTATGTGTCTGCTTTAAGGACTAGTTAGCAGCATATTCAGAAGTGTGTGTTATACTAATGATCACTGTACTATCATAGGTGAAGAAGGCTCATGCCTGACTGGCATGCTTTGCCCAGGATGATGAAGCCTGAGTAGGTACAGTTTTCTCTGAATGGGCAAATCCTACCTTACCTACAGTCAAGTGGCAATTACTAGATTATATGATGGAGTTATTGTAAAAAGAACTTTCTTATCTCTTTAAAATGACTTTAAAATACCTTCTCACACAGCTTAAAACGTTCATTGAGATGTGTCAGTTTTTAATTAGGTTTAACTATACATATATATGTGTTACCTTCACTTCCCCTAAAGCCAATTTGACTGACATTCATTTGACTGAGACCAAATGGCCGACACTTCACTTCCCCTAAATTTCACTTCCCCTAAAACTCATTTCCCTGACAATTAGTACTGGCAGTGTGTAGAGAACTGTAAGGCAAATAAAAGGAATATGTCCTTTTCCCCACTGTAGTGCGACCCTGGAGTTAGTATATATAGTTGGGGGGGCACAGCCCCCACACTGGAGGGTGTGGGGAGTGTAGCCCCCACCTAGTCTGCTTTTACTGAACAACATAAAACCAAAAGCAGAGAATATAAAATCAAACTAGGTCGGGGGCTATGCCCCCCACACACCCCAGTGTGGGGGTCTGTGGCCCTCCCACACCCCTAACTATATATACTAACTCCAGGGTCACACTACAGTGGGGAAAAGGACATATTCCTTTTATTTGCCTTACAGTGCTCTACACACTGCCAGTACTAATTGTCAGGGAAATGAGTTTTAGGGGAAGTGAAATTTAGGGGAAGTGAAGTGTCAGTCATTTGGTCTCAGTCAAATGAATGTCAGTCAAATAGGCTTTAGGGGAAGTGAAGGTAACCCATATATATATATATATATATATATATATATATATATATATATATATACTGTATAGTATAGCATAGAGAGTACAGACTACTACCCACAAAGTAACATGGCCTTGTGTTATTTTCCATAGGTATTTGTTCTAAACAGTATATCTGAGGACTTGTGTTTTTAAATAGTAGATCTGAAGACATGTGAATTTCAATTAATTTTGTCATACAAGTATAGCTCAGAGACCCATACATCCGTGAACTGACCATTACCAATTATTTTTACAAGGTGACATGAAGGAATAAACATCCTGACCATATAATATTGCTTTACAAAATTACACCAAAGCTGTGAATTCTTGCTTACAGACTTCAGTCTAGTTTCTTTAATTACTTGGATTTCCAACATTTTATACAAACTGTTTTGCAAACTTTTTTTAATTAGGGATGTAGCCAGAAATGTATGCTTTATACTTAAATGTTATGCTGTTGCCCCCTCCCTTATCCATTTATCAGCTAAAAATGTACTCAGCTCCTCAGCTCTCAAAATAATGCTCCTATACAGTTTGGAAAGGAACACATTATTTTCAAATGTTTCTACTTACAACCATAAAAATGTCTATTTTAGAGATGTGTTCCTCTTAGTAAGTATGTTTTGCATAGCTCTGTACAGTAGACAATAGTTTAGGCACTTTTAAATATTTTGTGCTGTTTGAATCATAATATTTCTGAGAGATGCTCAGAAAATGTATTCATCTGAGTACAGGTGGGCATGCTTAGCTATACTGTTGTTTCTAATCTCTGCCATCAATGTTCATGTGACCCTCCAGAATATCTATATTGTGTACTGCTGCAAATGAAACAAAAAAAAATACAACATGTACAAAGGGACAGTAGATGAGATGACAAGGGATTTTGTGAGGATGGGTGAATGGGCAGGAATACAGTAGCATATATTCACTACAATGATATTAAAATGAAGGTACATGGAAAAAAAACAGATCTAAGGAATGTCCAACCAAGATGTACGTAGTAAGAAAAACAGAAATGAAAGAACCATGTGATATTAGAAGTCATCACGTTAATCAGTCAATATTGTTTGTATTAGATGTCCTCAGGTTAATCAATCAATATGGGATGTAATCAAGGTGGGCTAAGAGGAGAGGACCTTCATATACAGAAGTATATCTAGTTAAAAACAAAAACTTACTGCTGCAAATGCAATTGTATCATTAATGAGACACCATGCCCAGCATTATGTGTTGTTCTGGAGACCCTAAATGTACTGCAACATGTAGTCTTTTCATCAAGGGCTTCAGGCTGTACACAGGTAACAGGTGTTCCCCACTCCCCATTGTAACATTATTTCTTCATGATGCTGAGTGAGTGAGCCTGTATCACTGCTTATGGAGCTATCCACCTTCTCTGAGGTAAGGCAGTAGTGGATTATAATAGGGGAGATTCAGGAAGTTGTACGGGGCACACATCACCAGGGAAGGGCCCATGGCCAGCCAAGTTTCCTTATGTTCAGCACATAAGCTTAATTAGCTTACATGCTGAACATAACAAGTAATCAATCTCTTGTTAAAATCTACATCTATGGGTGACCAAGCCAGAGTCATCTCCAGGTAATTTCCTATGAAATAATTTGCTGCTCCATATGCAGTTTTTGTTTAAGTGACTCTTCACACAATCCAATAGGGTCTGAGTGTTTAAGCACTGTCTATGTCTTATTGCATCATACGTGCTTAAAGTAGCCAATCAAAAAAGAGGACATAAAATCACTTTTTTGGGAGGGTGAGAAAAGGGAGAGAGAGAGATGCACACATAACATTGGTGATGAATGAGTTTAAAAGCTGACAGTGTGAAGAAGAGTGATTTTATGTTTGTTCATTCTGAGAGTCATAGCAGAACAATTTGTCTTCAGTTTGTTGACTGAGAGTGACATGTGGATAAACTTTGGATAATACTCTTCAAAGCTCTGGAGTCCTCCACTGATTAATATTTTATCTCAAGTGCTCATGTATGGATAAGAGCTGAAACAATGGCTTATATGACTTCCAGATATGCACTGGGTGATTTTGGCCATAGATTCCATTGCTAAATCCTCTGTACTAAGGATGAAGTGCTGTGATTGGCATTGTCCATTGTTTAATCCTCAGTAATACAGATGAAGTGCTGTGACTGGAATTGTCCATTGCTAAATCCTCAGTAGTAAGGCTGAAGTGCTGTGATTGCCATTGTCCATTGTTTAATCCTCAGTAATACAGATGAAGTGCTGTGACTGGAATTGTCCATTGCTAAATCCTCAGTAGTAAGGCTGAAGTGCTGTGACTGGCATTGTTTTCTGCTGTGGGAAAGCACAGAAAGAAGACAACATATTCAATGTCTGAATCATCAAGTACATAAATCATACATGTATAGTCTGGATACCTGAGAACAAACGAAGTGCTGAAGAATGGGCTATGACCAGGAATTCTCACAATACAATGTTTTCTTAAAATAATGGTTCTGGATGCATGACAGAAATATTTTCCTGTCAGGTGTGTTACATTTTGAGTGGGAATGTTCTGGCATGTATTTCATAAGTTAGAATGCATTTTTTTTATTTTTAAGGAAAGTGTTTCCATTTATTTGAAATACTATTATGTTTCTATCATGAAAATCATTTACATGTTGCATTTTATGTTATTTGAAACTTCCTGGTATGTTTTCTGTCTTTCTTTTTTATGTTATTTTATATTATTTTGTATTTTCTGTTAATAAGCTCTTCATTTTTAAAATGACCCTCTATTTTAGTAGTGGAGGATGATACTGGTGAGTTTGCTTAGTGTAGTTTCTTCTTATTCAGGAGTGAGGATGTAAATAAGTGCATTGCTGTGGAAGGTACCTTACTTTCTATATGAACAGTGTTCTAGCAGTTTCTAATGTTTCTTTGACAAATATTAGCAGAGCTCTCACAACAGTACCATTTCTGCAGAAACAGGGACTTGCTTCTTAAAATTTTGTCTTTGGATATTGGTGTGAGAACTGGTTTGCACCTCCTGCTATGGATGTGAGTTTGGTTGGTATACCTTTGACTAGGATCAGTTATGGATTAATAGTTGGTATATCTGTGTGCATTGTGACTGGGGTATGTTTCATTTTCTCAGTTTAAAATATGGTATTAGGAGCTAGTGTTCACTTGTGTGAAATAAGTTTGAATATTTACTCTTTCTCTCTTTTAATATGTTAGCAGAGGCAACCTCCTGGGGGGTTGCTGTGCTGTGGAGGAAAGTAACTTGCACTCTTCATTTCCTCAGTTTAAATATGTGCATTTGTGTGAAATAAACTAGAATATTCTTTCTGTGTTTGGTAGGGGATGGCTAACTGTACTGTTGATGAAAGCAAATTGTCCTCTTAATTTGCTCAGTTTAAAGTCTGACAAGCTAGTGTTCATTTGTGTGAAATAGACTGGAATATTTAGGAATATTGTTTCTCTCTTTTTTAAAATGCTGACAGGTAACCAAACTGGGGAGTAGCTTTGGTGTGAAGGAAAGTAATCTGATCTCTTCATTTGTTTAGTCCAGCACGAAGAGCTAATGTACATTATGTGCAAACTAAATCAGAATATTTATTCTCTCTTTTTTAATATCCCAGCAGCTAATCAGATTGAGGGGGCTAGTTATGTAGTAGATGAAAACAGCTTACCCTATATATTTGCTCAGTTTAAAGGCTGGCATTAAGAGTTAGTGTGTATTTGTGTGAAATTAATTGCAATATGTGTTTGCTTTTAATATGTTGTCTGGCAACCAGATTGGAAGGGTGAGGTGGTAGCTGTGCTGTGAATAAAAGCAATTTGCCCTCTTCATTTGTATAGTTTGAAGCCTGATATCAGGGGCTAGAGTGCATTTGTTTGAAATAAATTGAAATTTTTGTCTCTCATTTTTGAGAGTAGCTAGTTTTGGTGTGGGTGACACACCTTGCATTTACTCAGTTTAATGTTAGGCATTAAGGGTTGGGCTAGTGTGTATTTGTATTTAAATTGGAATATTCTTTCTCTTGGGGGTTGGGTGGCTGTGCTGTGGATGAATGAAATTTACCCTCTTCTTTTGCTTAGTTGAAAATCTGGCATTAGGACTTATGTGCATTTATTCTTTTTTAATATGCCAGCAGCCAGACAGACTGTGGGGTAGTTTTGCTGCAAATGAAAGCAGCTTGCCATCTTCATTTGCTCATTTTAAAGTTTGAGATTAAGGGTTAGTGTGCATTTCTGTGAAATAAATTAGAATATTTACTGTTTTTTAATATGCTGGCAGGCAACCAGATTGGGAGGGGGGGTTACTTGTGCTGAGAATAAAACAAATGTATCCTCTTCATTTGTTCTGTTTAAAGTCTGGTATTAAGGGCTAATGTGTATTTCTGTGAAATAAATTAGAATATTTATTTCTTAGCCATCTTTGTGTGAAACAAATTTGAAACTATCCCTGATTTCGCAGAAGTTATTTGCCAAATATTTTGATGTGCATATTATCCTCTTGTTGTTTGCCTAACTTATAGTCTTGCTTTAGAGGACTGGTATGTATTTGTAAGAACCATGGTAGAATTTTTACTATGTGGATGTTGTTTCTGTGAAACTAAGTTGAAAGATTTTGAGAATGTCCCTGACTTTCTCTGCTGTTTATGGTCTGTGCCTCATAAAATCTGTGATTTTTCTGCCAAATCATTGAGAATGGCAGTCACTTAATGAGGGGAGAGTTTGGCTGTGGATGAAAGCAGTTTACCCTTTTGTTGTTTGCTCAACTTTACATGACTAATGTACATTTGTATGAAACAAGTTTTGGGTGCTACTTGTATGAAAACAACTTGAAATTGTCCCTGATTTTGTAGAGTATCCCTGGCTTTGCCTCATTTTGATCTGTTCCTCATAACAATTGTTGAGGATTGCAGTCAGTAAATAATGACAAAAGTTTCAGACTTCATGAACTTTTGAATTTGCATATTGTATATAACAATAATATTTAAAATCTGTCCCTGATTTTGGGCCTTTGCCCCTTATACGTTTTTACTTTGTCCTGATTCTTGCTCTAAGATGTACTTTTTACCACAGTCAAATGAGGTATACATGACAAAGTGACTATAACTGCTGGGCCGGTATGAAGGATTGCCTGTGAAAGAAATAACTTACCTTCTTGTTTTTTGATCAGGTTAACAGTCTGGTTTTCTAGAATATGTGTAAATATATGTGAAATAAGTTGGAATGCCTAGACTTCTATGAGAATGTATGAAGTAAACTTGAAATGCTTTATTGTGTCCATAATTATTATTTTTATCATTATCAGACATCTGATGTGTATTCAATCAACAATGGGGCTATGATTGCTGAGCATGGGGCTATCAGTGGATGAATATGGTCCTGCTATCATAATCAAGTTAAACAGTCATTAGTGTGGCTTTGCAGGACTTGTGTGTATTTCTGTAAAGAAGGTTTGAATACTTTATAGTGGTCACTTTTTTATCTCAGTTGGCCATTTGAGATGTACGCAATCAAGTGGGTGTAATTGAAGAGTATGGGCATTAGTAGCATCAATGGTCAAATGATCTTAAATTAGAAAGATGAAGCCAAATGAACCTGCACATTTATGCGTGACCACCCACCAAAATGTGTGTGAGGGGTGGGGACCCATGGCTTGAAAACCTCCCAGGGCCCAAGGTACTGTTAATCTGCCACTGCGGTAAGTGGCCCTGCCATATTTTCTGACTGTTTGCTACTGTCTTGAGGCTGTGTAAATCTGAATGAGAATTATCACATCATTACTGATTGTCATTCTGCTATCAATATCAGCATAGCATGTGATTGTCTCTAGCGCTGACTCTGTGAATAAACATGTGAAGATGTGGTTAATGTGACCTGTGACAGGTATATATGTTATGTCCATACTTACCATGTGCTGTCTGTTGAGCTTGTGCTACACTAGATGTTGATGGAGGACATGATGAGGAACATAAAAGTTAAATGTTGGCCGATATCATGCCAAGTACATCTAACCAGAAAACACAGGCAAACAACCTTTCACAGTGCTTGAGTGTAGATGTTGTCGGGGGTCTAAAGACAGTGTTGTCAAAACCACTTTTGATGATTCCTGCAGCATTCTCATGTATAACAAAGTCATTGCCCTTTATAGTGAGAAGGTACTCATCAGGAATTAAAGGTTGGAGTGTGGAAGGTCCACCACTAGTGCTATTATGGATAATTGCATTCTGCCTAGCTTTTATCCTAGTACATCCTATCATATCATTAGCTATTTTCCTACACTGTAGCAAGGAATGTTTCCTTCCCCTACAGCATTTATGTCAGCTACTACTGATTCCACAATTTAGCTTTCTCAAATTGCCCCCCCACACACACACACAGACACACATACACTTTTTTCCAAAAAGGCATTTCTTAAATGTTCTCAGTGCTTCCATGAGGATTTAATTCTCCTCAGGATTGAAGTTGCATTTATTGCAGCTTACTACCTACTGCTGAAACGTTCTGTAACCTGCAAGTACACATTAGCAAAGAATTGTACCTTCCTCACCTATGTAAGTGCAATCAATCCTGTGTCAGGCATTTCATGTATTAAAAAGTAGCAGAAGCACAGTAAAGCATTAATCCTGACTTCCAGGTTTGTCTTTCCTTAGCATTACATTGTCATTGTTATGCGTTATTCTGCTGCAGTAAGTGTGACACTGTGCATAGTAAAATGTAGGCCTATAGGCCTATATGGGTTTGCTGTAAATGTTTGGTAAATTGTTCATTAATCAATCTGTTGTGTATTTCATTCCTTAGTTACAAGATGACTGCCTGGAGTGTGGACCTGGGCATTTCTATTGCAAGAGACCAGTGTCTGCATTAAGCCAATGTACAGGTGAAATAGTAACATAGATAGCACTGGTTATGGTACCTTACACATTCCATATACAATCACTGCAAGATGGTCCAACCTTCACAGTAAATCAGAGGCTTATTCTAAACATATCACTTTACTGATATTGCCCTTTTTTCAGTAATTTTCTGCTCTCTGAAATTTATAAACTTTTTTTAGTTAATTTTCACTTTAATATACTGATAACTACTTTTTTTTCAGAAAGTTTTCACTGTCTCTGTGATATGTAAACATTTTAATTAATTTGCTCTTTCCCTTGACTTTTCCGTAAATTCATAGCCTAGAGGCTTTTAAAATGGAGGGCTGTAAAAGACTGATGTACATTTGGTTTGCTTTAAGAAGTTCTTATGCAAATGAAGCTTAGCCATGCTTCACTGTATGAATCAGTTTAGCGCTCATTAACGTGTTATTATTGGTGCAGCTGCCATTGTACTGCTGTGGATGAACTGTGCTCTGCTCATGCATATGTATACCCACCATGTGAGCCTCAGCTTATGTGGCAAAGCTGGTGCAGGTACATTTGAGCTCTCATGCACTGAGGCCATACGTTACAACCAGTCCATCTCTATATTGAACTGTCACTATTTGGGCAGCTGTATCCTGCAAAAAAGGTTGAGAGATGGCAAATGTCCTGAGATTTTCATACAAAAAATGATTTTGTATCCTTTCGTTTACTGTTACAATGAACAATTTTTTGTATGTACACCATCATAATATCATGTGAAACAACAGAACCAAATCAAATTCTATAAAGGGTAACTTTTATTTTTACAAAAAATGAAGTTCATTCCTTTGCAGTGGTTCTGGATATGGCCTGTCCAGCAAAACGTCATGTTTTCCTAAAAAATGCACTCTACTTTGAAGACTTGAAAAGGTGGCAACCCTATCAATATGTATGAGAAGGGTGGAGTGATGCCACACACTATTAGTCTCTGCTTCATACTTGTACATATCATTATGAATCTGGATCTTAAGGCACTGAATCCATTAAAGCCCAGGTTCATGCCCTAAGATAGTCTGAGAAAGAAACCAATGCTGTTCTTTACTTGCTGCAGAAGTAACACTGTCCATATAGCTACAATGTTTTTAAATATATAATGAAAATTAAAGGAGATATGTTTAAGATATGCAATGAATGCAGGGATAAGCAGCCTGTAGAAATGAATGTCAAAGAATGTAGGTATCCTGACTATCTTGCAACAAAAATGGATAGAGAGACAGCTTCAAAAGTGAAATGCTGCAGGATAGGTAAATAAACAGATAAATGCTCTCCAGTCCAAAGTCCAAAACCCAAAGGAGAATATGATTGGAAAAATGGTTAAGACCTTTAGTTGCCATGGACAAGGAATTGGGTTTGAAGCTGGCCTCTAGAAAATGTGTGTGTGTGTGTGTGTGTGTGTGTGTGTGTGTGTGTGTGTGTGTGTGTGTGTGTGTGTGTGTGTGTGTGTGTGAGTGTGAGATTTGCATGCTCCCCCTGTGTCTCTGTGGTATTCTTCCATCTCCCAAAAATATGCTAGGTGTTTCCACCTCATACTCGAGAGGTATGCCAACAGAATTCATCTAAAATTGAAGGGAGGTGTTGGCAGCAACACCAAATCTATGAGGTACCTGTTGGGTGAAGAGTTTTAATGAAGAATTACTTTAAATATCATCTATGGTACACAGTGTCCTCTTGACTGGATAACATAGATCACAGAAGGCAGATTGTGTCAAGGGTAACTAATGATGATGTAAACTTGGCTCCAGGTGATTTGGTCATGTTAGCTTACATCACCAAATATGGGCATGGGTGTTTGCAGGTGATAAGTGGCTCGATGACCAGGCCTAGTCTGACATATGACAAGGATCCATGCTAATGGTGGAAGAAGTCTATGTGCCTCTATTGGCTAGACTGTGTGCATTCCATAAAGCCCAGCAGCCTGAGTCAATAAGATTGAGCGAAAACTGGATGTAAGACCAATCAACCTGCCAAACATAAATTAAGGATTGCTACATTGGATATAGATTCACAAACAGGATGCCACTTGAAAGTGCATGACATGACAGTAAGGAGAAGACTGGGCATCCTCTGTATCCAGGAGACAAGGTGGTAGGGCAGTGCAGCAAAGCTACTTGGCTTAGGATCCAGAGTCTACTACTCAGGGTGAGGAAAGACTGGAAATGGTAAGGAATTGTGCTGAGGGAAAGTATTTTGAAGATAGTGTGGGCTGTCAGAATTAGTACTAGACACATCACAATCAACCTCCAGTTAATGATAGGGCAGTATTCATAATTTCAATCTATATCACACAGCAAGGTTGTGATTGTGAGAATAACTGTGCATTCAGGCAACAGTTGCAAGACCTACTTGATAAAATGGGAGAGAATGAGAGGGACCTGAATGCTCATAACTGATAAACAAAACAGGATATGAGGACTGCCTGGGTTCACATGGATGGAGCAACAGGAATGAATAAGTAGAGGCCATTCTAGACTTCCATCTGGCTACTGGCTTGAGGACGACCAACACATCATTTGCCAGTGAGAAATTCAGTCACAAGATCACATACAGTAGCAGTTAATTGCAAACTCCAGTAGACATCTTCCTTATTAAGGAAATCCCAAAGAAACAGTCAACAAATGGCATAAACCACTGGTGACCACATTCAGCTGTAAGCGGAGCACAGAGACAACTCTAAGTTCAACAGACTAAGCTGAAGACCTGGACACTGAATAGAGTGAAAGCGCAAGAGTTCAAAAAAATACTCAAGGCTCTAGCACCTTAGGAAGAAGAGGAAAACGTTGGAGTCAAAAAGAATGGCAGTGCCTGGGAACAGAGTATGTGAGGAAGAGATATGTAGCCAAGCCAAGCATGGAAATAAGGTACATGACAAAAGCTGGTGGTGGAATGCAGAATTCCAGGAAGTTACTAAAAAAAAGAAGGAGTGCAGGATAAAGATAGGAAATAGAACAGGGTGTGAAGGAATGCTTGTTGGTTAATAAAGAGACTAAGAGATCAGTCAGAAAAGCAAAGCGCTAGACATCAGAGACATTCTGCCAGTTTCTGGACAATGACTCATGAGACAGTGCAAAGAAGCTCTACCAGGCTGCAAAGCAAATACAGAAGTATAAAAAAGATAGTCATGGAGGATGTCTTCAACAGCAAGAGGTAGAAATCAGAAGAAGCTGAAAACTGAGGCAAAATGGAAATAGTGGAACACATTGACCACTTCCAATATCTGGAAGAGGGTGACTGAGGAGAAAATAAGACTGAATGTGGAAATCAATGCTAGAATCAAAATGGCTGCATCCAAATGGCAAAAATTATTGGGGTAGTGTGTGACAGAAGAATGCCAAAGAAACTGAAAAGTAAGGTGTACAAAACAATGGTGCAACCAGTACTAATGTATGGTACACAAACTTGGGCATTGAAGGCAGAGCAGTTGAGGAAACTAGAGGTGATAGAGGTGAAGTGCCTGAGATGGGTCACAGGATGTAAACTATAGAGCAGATAAAGAATTGATGACAGCAGAGCGCAATCCAAAGTAGCACCAATCAAAGAGAACAGATTAAGGTGGTCTGGGCATGTATCCAGAAAAGCAGAATATGACTTGTTGAATAAGATTTGGGAGAGAGAGAGGAAAAAGGCAACAAGAAACAAGAAGTGTCCAATAAAGAGACGTATGGATTGCATGAGAGAACACTTGTGAAAATCTGGCATGATTAACAAAGAAGGTAGGGCAGTGGCATTGATTCCAGAGAGGTGTTGACAAATGATATGACACCATGACTGCATGTAGAAAATGGGAAAATGAGTGTTAATGATGATGATGAGTGGTGATAATTCTGCAATCCAAAGGAGTCTGATTAGAGAGCATCAGAAGAAGCTTTTTAATGTTGTTCTCTATTACTCTGCTTAAATATGTATATAGTTAATATATCTAACAAAGAGCTAGGCATCAGAGGCACTCTACCAGCTTCTGGAAAGTGACTCATGAGATAGCTCAAAGAAGCTCAACCAGATTGCAAGGCAAATACAGAAATATAAAGAAAATACTAATCATGCACCATTCATAGAGGATGTCTTTAACAACCTGACCACAGGATATTAAACTCTGATGGATAGACTACTTCTGGCAACTTCTGAATAAAGAAAACCTTACAAAAGCTGTACTGCCCCATATACAGCATAAGAAGAAAGAATAAGAAGATACCACCCTAGAATAAGTAAGAAACAGTACTAAGGAAAAATGAAGTTTTATCATGGCAGCTATTATCAAAATGTTGGGGGAGCGACAGACCAAATTGCTCCTAACAATAGTCATAGCCATATGTAGAGAAAACCATATCCCAGAAGACTGGAGTATAGACATTCTAGTGCTGGTGTACAATAACAAAAGGGGTATTCACAACTGTGGGCAGTACAGAAGTATCACACTCCTGTCACACTGCATGAAAGTTCTGAAGGGGGTGACTGATCAGCAAATATGGAGACTAGTAGAAAGTAAGATAGGAGATGAGCAGGTCAAATTCAGATCAAGATGTAGCATAACAAATTTATAGACATGAAAAAGAATAAGTGGAGTACAAGAGGTTAAAGAAACTACAATATTAATGCAAGATTATTTAGAAAATATAAATGAACACAGAGCAATGGTTTAACATCTATTTTTGACAATAAGTTCAATAAGCCTGTAGCAACCAAGTTGGTGGCTCGACATTTGAGGTAACAAAAAGTTGAAAAGATGACAACTAAATTCAGGAATTATGAGAATGGTAGGATAAAGTGGTCCCAGGAAAGACGATGAATGTAATGTTAAATTATTTCAATACACTATATAAACAAGAAGTAGAGGCTGAAAGCAGCATGCGAGACATGGTAACATCTGTGAGACAATTACTACTTCCTCAGTTACTAGAAGTATAAAGAGAGGTATTAACATCAGAAATAAAGGAAAGTGACATTAAAACAGCAATGAGAAACTAGACTACAGGGAAAACTTGAAGTAGTCATGGAATCCCAATAGAAGTGTGGAAAAAAAAAGGAGCGGGAGATAATAAAAGTCTGGCTAATATTTTAATAATATTTGTCTGGGTGGGGATGTGTCCCTGACTTGAAAAAAAGCAGCAGTGGTAGTTATACCAAAGGAGGGGAAAGATCCTCTTGATCCAGGGTCATGCAAACTCATTTTTATTCTGGATTATGACTACAAAGTGTTTATGATGATTTTGGAAAAAAGAATAACAAAGATATTGCTGAGAATAATAGACCTGGATCAGTGTGTGTTTATAAAAGGTAAGCAAACATTTGACAATAATAGCAACCCAGTTATGATTCCCAAAGATGCATTGGATAACAATATTAATGTGAATAAGTTTGAGATGTTTGAGATATTTGATGCATTTAGGTTTCCACAAACATGGACAAAATGAATATTTAATATTTGCATTGGAGCCTAAGCTAAAGTGAAGTGTGATTGTGAGCTGTCTAAACTATTTATCCTTACATGAAGAACTAGGCATGGTGTTCACTTTCTGGGGGGTCCTGACAAGATGAGATGCTTGGGAATTTGGTTAAAATGAGTTGTTGATCAAGCAGCTAAAAGAATGTGGGAAGAAACTACTCAAAAGATTATAAGTAAGATAAGAATTCAGTAATTCTTAATTATAGACACTGACAAAACACAAGTGATTGAGATATTTTGGGTTCTTCTGGTTCTTTATGTAGGCTGAGTTCAAACATATCAATTAAGAGATCAGAGATGGAAGAGTATGAAAAAGGAAATTAAAGAGTTCCTTTGGGATAACGAAACAAAAGGAGTGCAATGTGAAGAATGAATGCTGACAAATGAACAAGGCCATGCAACTCATATTAAGATACTTAACTCAGGACAAAGAATACGCATCCATATGGAAGCATGTGATAGGCATAATGCCAAAAGAGGTAGGGAGTGGATTATATTTTATTTATTTATTTATTGCATTTGTTTACCGGGAAAGTTCACTGGGCCTAAAAGAACCCATTTTCAGTAGAGTCCTGGTGAGAAAAGCTCCAACAAGAACGTAGATACAAAAAATATTAAACATTAATTGGTACAAAAGTAGATACAGTATTACAGATAGTGATTATAGTAATATATACAGAATATATATATATATATATATATATATATATATATATATATATATATATATAAGGAGGAATTTAGTTGGTTGCCAGATGAATTCAATCTGAGAGGTATAAACAGAGATATATAAATCAGCATTATTGTACCAGTGTCAACAAGTGATAGTAATAATAATAATAATGGAGAAAATATCATCAGTCAGCAGTAGCAAAAAGCATAGGAGTTAAGTTATCATATAAGGAGAAGGAGGAGGTTAGGTTATAGAGCAGGTACATAACCAGGAAGAGTTGAAATGATTTTTCAGTATTTGTTTGAAGGTGGTGCTGCCAATGTAGATAATTGGGGAAGCCAAAGGAATATAAAGAGCATTATGCAAAGTCTTATATACATAAAAGCATTGAGCAAGTGTTTATGTTAAAGGAAGCACCAATAAATTATAGTATATAACTGTGTGTGTGTGTGTGTGTGTGTGTGTGTGTGTGTGTGTGTGTGTGTGTGTGTGTGTGTGTGTATAGTAATATGAGAAATACAGAAGAAAATGTAATGAGCATTTGGCTAAGAAAGAACAAAGAAGCAAGATTTTAGGAGCAGATGATAAAAGTAGACAAAGTAATAAAATGGGATGAAGCTAGACAAATTGTTGTGATCTTGAACACAGATCAATTTGCATATACAAGTCTAATGTTAGAGCTCAAGGCAGATATGCAGGGGTTAGTAAGTAATGTTATTAAACCATGAATAGCAGATTTTATAACTGAGGCCATAAAAGAAATTTCTTACCAGAAGAGAAATAAGTAGAGCATATAAGGCAAAATTTGAAAAAAACTACACACTGTAAAGGTAAAACTAGCATGGAGTAAATAATTAAATAAATACAAATGATCAGTGGAGGAACATTAAACTAAACTGAAAAAAATAGAATTGTTACATGGAAATAGCTGCACAAATATTTCTATAGCCATATGAGACAAAAAACAATGTTCTCTCAGACAAGAGGCAGATGTTTGAGATGTGATGGTTTAGAAACAGGTTTTTGAGGTCATATATACTTGGGAATGTGCAGAGTTGCTTCAGTACAAACATGATTTGAATAATATGCTCAGTCTTATGTGTGGAAGAGAATTTAACCTCACTGCAATGCTGAGTTGGTGTAAAATTGCATGTAGTAAAGAGGTGAAAGCATGGCTAACTTTAGTGTTGATAGTGGCTAAGAAAACTCTAACTAGAAAAATGGAAAACCAATGAAAAACCATCAATAAGAGATGTGAAAAAAGATGATTACAGAGATTAAAAATGTGGAGCTGAAAACTCATAGTCAACAGAATCAGAACTCCATAGTGACAAATGGTCTGCACAGGATTCTTGGATGGAAATTAAGCCTGAAGAAGGCATTGACATAGAACAAACTAAGATGTATATATATTTAGCAATGTAAGCCACAATACAAATGAGAAGTTGCTGGTTTAGTAGTTAAGATTTGTAAGTAAGTAAGTTAGATGGCCATGAGTTGAAATTGACTCATGGTGACGCTAAAGGTAGGCCCTGTAGAGTTCTCATGGCATATTATGGAAGTAGATTGCCAGGCCTTTCTTCTGCACAGATATTGCTGCTTTACAGTTGTATCCCTACAAGGTTTTGAACCCAGGTCTACGAGTTGGTAACCCTGCACCTTAACCTCGATGCTATCAGTCTGGGCTAAAGATTTGTAACATAGTGAAAATAAAACAATACTGTCACTAGTTACTTCCTGATCTCAATTGATGGTGTACATAGTTAATTTATCTGTTTCACTGTTTTGTTTTGAGTAATGTTAAATCAAACTTGAGATTAAGATTAGATCGAATATTTGATTGTGATATTTGAATTCATAGGCATAACTAGTGGAAGTTGAATGCAAACATTGATTGGCTAGTTTATTAGTGTTGTATAAACATATAACTATAAAACAGATGTGTTACGAGTTACTGCCAAAAGAACAAGTGTACCATGCATGGGAAGTATCCAGCATGTAAAAATTAAAATGTGGCAATAAATAAAACATTTACATTGCTTAAAATAATAACTATTTTAAAAGCTTATGATCAGAAAAATGTAAACGAGTACCTCATGACTAGTACCTTGAAGATTCAGTGGTCCATTTAGTTCACAGATACTCTCACTGAATCATTGATTATATTGTTTCAGACTCAAGCAGTTTCCTGATGATGAAATTTATACTTATTTATTTTTAGTTATTTATTTGCCTTTGTTATCTAGGTAAGTAAACTGGTTCATGGACCCTTTTCAGCCATAACTCATGTGCAATTGTACCTATTTTTGAGATGATTGTAAAATAGTTAATTTACATCTCATAAAATATTAAATAGACTAAATAGATAATTTTGAAATGATTATTACAGCATTAGTTTACATTTCATATGAGATGTTCCCAATGAGGGCCATTCTAAAATAGCACTGTTATCATCCTAGCAGCCAAGGCAATAACAAATAAAGTTGTAAAAAATCTAGAGGAAATACAGTTGGAGGGTTTATTAATCTGCCTTTTAATAACTTGAAATGATTCAAACCACAGTTAAATTAGACTGCACATGATCTTATATTATTCGGCTGAGCTACTATAAAAGACTCGGAAAATGTGATATAAATATTGAAAGACCTAAGTTACTGTTTGTAGAAGGCATGGAACACTATTTAATTTATTTTTATTTATTTATTTTACATTTGTTGACCAGGCTAGTCCAACTGGATATATGTCCATTTTCAGTGGAGGCCCAGGGAGAAAAGCTCCAACAAACAAAAAACACACTATCATTTATAATACATGACATTTAGAAATACAGCTAAATTTACAGATAATCATCCCATTCATTACATTTTGTTGCATTTCTATAAACAGAATCATTGTGCATTTCAGCTATGGTTAGCCATTCAAATATTTTGCTAAAAAAAAAAATTAATATAAGAGAATACTCTCTTTGTAGTTAACAGAAAAAGTAGGTAGCTTATACACTCTCTTAGTAGTTAACAGAAAAGTAACTAGTTTATACAGGTATGGTGATAAGTACTTTGAAAAATTAGAGGTAGTTAGTCAGGGTTAGAACAAGGGCATAGCCACTGTGATTTAAGGTATGGCTTCAATTTGCTTTTAAATAATGTCGTAGAGGTAATGGTGGTTAGGTCTTTTGGGAGGGAGTTCCAGGTTTTGCCCACTGTATTGGCGAACAAGGAGTCACCAGCCAAATTGTTAGCTTTACCTATTTGTATAAGTAGTTTATTTGATGAGTGTAGGGTCTTGAGGTTGTTATAGGGGGTGATTAGGTTAGTAAGTATTGGTGTGTTAGTAGGTTGGTACAGGATCTTGTGGGCAGCTGTTAACTGGTTAAACAGTATTATATTTGGCAGTTCTAGCCATCCTAGCTGTTTAAGATTATCACAATGATGGGCTCTGAAGGCAGACCCAGTTGCAAATCTGGCAATATTATTGTAGGAGATTGCTAGCTTGTTGATGTTGTTTTTACATAGTTTCATATATATATAGGCGAGGCATAGAGAAGGGTAGAGATTAAGTGGGTATGGGCAATGGTGGTCCTGACTAGTGGAGTCAAAAAGGATTTAATCCTGTATAGGGATCCTAATTTTTTGTTGACTGTTTTTATAGCACTATTAATATGGGAATCAAAGGTAAGGTTGTTGTCAATTAGAACCCCAAGAAGTTTAGTAGTACAGTCAGGAGATATAATAGTGCCATTGCTAGATGTGACAGCAAAATTAAGTGGGGAGGCCCTACGTGTGAGAGTAAATAGTAACAGTTTTGTTTTTTTGGGATTCAGAATGAGGCATCGCTGTAGAAGCCATTTCTCGACTGTGTTAAACATATTTTGAGTTATGGACTGTAGGACAAATGGTGAGGTGGCAGAGCATATTAACGTGGAATCATCCACATATTGCATCAAGTAGCTTGAGGTATAACAGAATATAGGTCATTTATAAAAATAGAGAATAGGAGAGGGCCTGATATGGAGCCTTGAGGGACACCAAGGGCAATTGGGAGGTGGGAGGATAAGTTGTTCTCCCATAGGACAGCCTGCTGCCTGTTGTCTAAGTATGATTGGAACCATTGAATAGCCAGTGTGTCTAGAGACAGGTTTTTGAGTATATTAATGAGCAAGTGGTGGTTAACCATATCGAAGACTTTCAAAAGATCAATAAAGAGGGCTGAGGATAAAGTCTTGTTGTTGCAATTCTTATTAATACAGTCTGTGAAAGATAAAAGAGCAGAGATGGTGCTATGAAATGGTCTAAAACCATGTTGGCAGTTGGCTAGTAAGTTGTTTTCTATTAGGTGGTTTAACAGCTGCTTATGAATGCATTTCTCCATGATCTTTGCCAGTGGGGATCATATGGCTACAGGTCTATAATTTGATAACTCGTTAATCTTTACTACCTTGGTTAACTCTGACAGTTGTTTATCTTCACCTACAATAAATTCCAGAAATATGCCTCTTACAAACATTTCTATTTCTTGTTCAGCTAGCCATTCACTGTGAAATGTGGTTAAAACTTTGTTAGCATGCACAAGATGTCACATCAAAGAGATATGCCTCCTATGAATACAGACATGTGTATTTCTGTTCAGAGATATCCCTTCAATGTGTAACATGGTTAAAACTTTGATAGCATGATATCTTATCACATATGCTTCATGAACTATTAACATAAGAAATATAAAATGCAAAAAGAGGCCGGAACTTCATATAGACCAACTAGCATTCTGCCGAAATGATACGTTCAAAAGGCATTTTAGAGGTTGTACATTTTCTGACTGTCCAGTTAATATTATCTGCCAAGTAAGCAATAATGAACGAGAGGGTATGTGTTAATGTATAATTAACACCCACCCAGGGGTATTATGAGGCCCGATGCCACAGGCAGAGGGCCTCTGCACCCCTGGAAGGGCACTAATTACACATTAACACACACCCTGGAGGGCATTATTGTGCTTAGAGAATGGGCTCACTGTAAAAGTGATGGGATGACAGGCCTTACCAGTGGGGTAGGTGGAGGTTGCTGTATGCTGTGTATAACAGTAAAAGAAATGGTGAAAAACAAAAAAAAATCAAATAAATATAAGTAAGGGAAAGGATGGCAACAGAGATGGTGGGGGAAAAGAAATACAAACACAATGAAAACTGCATTCTTAACTATGTTTCTACTGATACAGTTAATCATAATACACTTTAGGAATGTTATCAACCTATTTGTCTGAATGTAACATATAGAGAGGAGCATCATACACAGCACTTCATTATACAGTCATTAGGATATAACATGGCTAACCATATTATTTGGCCTTGCCATGTCATGTAGTCGAGTTTTCGGAATCACAGCCACCATGCCCATGACAGATCTCTGAGCAAATTGACATAGCATGATATGGCAAAGTTTTTTGAATCATTAATATGTGGAGAAAAAGAGAAACAATGTTGCTTTGTTTTGTTAGGTTTTATGTGTTTGGTAGTCAATTATGTAAAATAATATTATTTTATTTAAAATTTGATCGTTTTTGTCAAAAACATTGCACTGCATTTATCATGTAATCATAGCCATGTCAGGTTATCATCACGGGTGGACATTCAGTGCATGCAATCAAACTTACATACCTGCCACATACAGGCATAATGCTATCTGTGTATAAGGCATATTTTATTGTGAAGCATGCATTAAAAACAATCCTGAAATATAAAATAAAATAGTTATATTCAGTGTGTGCAAACCACATTAAAGGCATATACATCTACTTTATAAAAATGCTTAATGTGTGATTTCTTACTGTAATAAATGTAGACATAATCATAAGAAGTGACTAAAATTCATGGTCACATGCAGCACCATGAGTAATAAAAACAGTGGCCTGTGCCACATTTTAGTGAACAAATCAATGCAGCGATGACTCTCCCATTCTGTTTTAGAATATTTATCTTACAGCATTTGATTTAGTAGTGGCTATTTGTCAGTATCACTGCATTATTTTAATGAGTTTTGCTTGTTTAAGGCAAAATTCAGAGAGGTGTGCACCACACGTCTTATGCCGTAAGAAGCTTGCTGAGGCCACATTTAGAATGTTGTAAGGGATGGAGCTTCACAGTCAGTAAACTTTAAATTGAGCAGTATAATGGAGAAGAGTATGTGTGAAGATACAGAGTAAGAGCCAGTACAAGCCATTGGGTACAGTATAAAGTCGATCTGCATATAACACCGAATGTTGTGACTAAGTCGTACATGAATACAGCCTGATGTGCACATTGCTGGTATGTACCATCAGTGCAGTATAAGTAAGAAAAGACCTATAACAAATGAAAAGAAAACTAGAACACAGTACATATATGTATAAAGAAATACAAATGACTATGCAACAGGTTACTTGTGCTTCTGGTAACATACTATGACAAGAATTATGTTGATAATGGCACAGGTAATGTAGGAATTATTGTCAGACTATGCAGTTGCCTATATTGTATTTTGTGGTGCATTTATAACGCTACATATAGTAGTTACACATACATTACTAATACTACCTAATGGTCAGGGCATGGATACATATGTTTGCCCATTCTGTACATGCAGAGAATCTAAATGTCACCAGTGAGCAAAATATACCACCCCCATACTGCCTTTTTTATGCAGTGTCTCAAGGACAAAATTCCCGATGTAAAATCTCCATCTAAAAATAACCTCAAGGTTATGCTGCTAAATGCTAGGAGTCTTAACATGAAACTGCACTAACTGATAGCAGTCCTCACCTTGGAAGATATAGACATTTGTGCAGTCATGGAGACCTGGTTCAAGGCTTTGGAGAGCACCCCAGCCATACTGGGCTACACCTCCTTCCACACGTTCAGACCACTGAAAGCATGAAAACTGAAGGAGGAGGTGTATCAATATTCATTAAAGATAAATACACCTCCAGATTTGTTAAACAGTATGATTCCCTGGAGATACTTCACGTGCAATTAACTGTTGGTAGCACACCTATTCAAGTCATTGCCAGCTACAGGATCTCTCCATGAATCAGGACACCTACTCTGCCTATTTGGATCTACTTGAGTCTATCAAGATACATCCAAACACTGTGGTTTTGGGTGACATTAACTACTCATCCATTGACTGGGTAAATTACTTGTGCTCTAACTCACTTTCCCAAAGGGTCCTTGACTTTGTTAACTCCAGTACCCTGGACCAGCTGGTTGACACCCCCACAAGGGGTGCCAACATCCTGGATCTGGTGTTTACCAATATGGGGGGCCACTGTAATACCCCCACTGTGAGGTCTTCCCTAGTGACATCTCACCACAAATTAGTCTCTCATTCGAAGTAACTGTCACACCTGACCTCCCTCCCAGCAGCAGCAGCTAAACTAAAAAACTTCTCAAAAGCAGATTATAACCTCTTACAGGATGATATAAATAGTTTCTCTGCACCTCCCCCTCAGATGGAACTGGCAACTCTGCAAAGTTCTACACCAATGCTTTACACAAACACTTGTATAACTGCACTGACTTGGCAGTACCTGATAGGACCAAAACTAGCTCCTCAAGGAAGAGCAAACCTGCCTGGTGCACACCTGCCATTAACAGGCTTTACAATAAGAGAAAGAAATTGCTGTCTAAGAGTAAGAGGGAGTGAGCCTTAAACTGGAATCAGTCCCTCCTCAGCTTAAACAAGCAAATAAGACTTCTTGTGAAATCCTCCAACACAAACTACGAATCCAAATTAGCTTCCTCAACTAACGACAACCATAAGGCATTCTTTAGTTACATCACTAACCCAAAAGGAAAGGCCCAGATTTATGCCAAACTGGTAGTTAATGATGCTACATATACTGAACCTATGGACATAGCTAACCTGTTAGCCGAGGTTCTGTGAAAACTTCACTCCCATGTCCCCACCACACATACCACATGACATCCCTACCATCTGTCCTCTACTTTGTATCTTTAAAGAGCAAGTCATAAACACCCTGTCTAAGGCCAAAAACACAGCATATATGGGACCTGGACCTGATAACATCTCTGGTTGCTTCCTTCATGGACTCAGACAAGAATTAGTAACACCACTGGGTAATCTTTTCAATCATAGGCTAACCACCGGCCTCATCCCAGCTGAATGGAAAACGACCACTGTTATCCTCTTATACAAAGTTGGTGCTTCTACAGACCCCAGGAACTATAGACCTATTAGCCTGACTAGCCTTATCTGTAAGGCCATGGAGCGAACCATCGTGGACCTTACCAACAAAGATCTCCAAACACTTGATCCTACTCAGTCTGGATTTGTCAAAGGGAGATCATGCCTGTTAAACCTGGTGGACTTCTTCAAGACAGGCACTAAGGCCCTGGAAGAGGGGAAATCTGTGCATACAGCCTGCCAAGATTTAGCCAAGGCTTTTGACACTATCCACCACTCAGGCATCAGTGATAAAATCACCCAGCTAGGTATCAACTCATATCCTTAGATGAGTCACTAACTGGCTCATTGATAGAACCCATATATTCAAAATAGGGGATTCCACTTCCAACAGCAGACTTGTAACCAGTGGTGTTCCACAAGGATCAGTCCTGGGACTTTTACTGTTTGGAATCTTTTTCTCCAAAGTATAAGCTAAAACTAAAGGTCTGTAACTGACAAAGTTTGCTGATGACTGTAAATTGGGAGTGGTCATAGCATCTCCAAATGATGTCAACATCCTACAAGAGGGTCTTACACAAACAAATGATTGGTGCCAAAGTCATAGGCTTAAACTCAATGTAAAAAAAAAAGTATTATCATCTCTTTCAGTAAGTGCGATGTTTCTGTTAGCTACCACATCAATAACAACACCCTAAGTATGCACTCAGTGGTGAGATACCTGGGCACAGAGGTTGACAGCAACCTTACCTTTTATCACCATGTCTCCACAGTGGTAAGAAGGGCATTCTGTATTGCTCATCTCATAAGTAATGGCACTGCATCCAGAAAAAAATAAGTTATAACCTCTCTGTACTCTTCCCTCATCAGGCCAATAATTGAGTACAATACCCCTTTTGGTATGTACCTTTCCAAGCACCTGCAGTAATTGGAGAGACTGCAAAGGTTCTTCTCAAAGGAAATTCAAGGTCTTCAGCATCTGTCCTATGTGGATCATCTGAAATCACTGTCACTTTATTCTGTTTCATACAGACTACTCAGAGGTGATTTATGCCTTGCATGTAATGCAACCTTTGACCCTGCTTTATTGGAAATGCTGCACATCCGCAAGTCAAATGGCACACAGGTTATTTGCTTTAAAAACCTTAACCTGGTATGTAACATTAATAGAACCTACTGGAGGAACAGATTTGTCTCCACATCTTTGGAAGAGACTCCCACATCATGTCAAACAGAGCACCTCATTGACCCTCTTCAAACGCAATCTGGACGATTGGGTGGGTAACTGTAAATTCACCCTGAGGGTTCCACTTGTGCCCCTCTTGGACAGGGGCAATAGGTGCTGATCATGGAAATAAGGGTAGAACTTGGCTAGGCTTGTAAGGGCCCTAGGGCCATTAGCCAGTAACTTGCTATGACCCTATGATCCTATGCTATAAGGGTGTGCAAGACCTGTGGCAAGTAAAGTTAGGATATCAGTAAGAAATGTGCATGTGTTATAACCAGCAGCTGTCAAAGGCCAAAATACATATGTACATGGAGTCTACGATTACACAGGCATGTCTAAGTATTCAAGAAGAGTTTACTCATGAAAAACAGCCACACAAGCCATAATAAAAATAAATTAAAATACTAAACAAATTCAATTACAAATTAGGCTTTAAGAACTGACTACTATTGGACGTACTGCACAATGGACTGGTAGGCACTGAAACTTATAACTTCTAATATGTTCAAAATCCCATAGTCACATCCCATCAAGTAGTTTTTCATGTTATGTTCCTTTTAACTTTAATATTGTGTTTGTACATTTTTATTTTTGTATTGCTATTGGGTAGGTTATATTTCTATGCCAATGTTACAAATTTCTAATGTTTATCTTTTTTATACAGAAATGAGGTATAACTTTTTTGTTTATGTATTTCAGTGAATGGCTGTTGGAATCACATGATTGTATTGTATTTAATTATAGTTTCATAGTTTAGTACTAGGCTATCTGCCCCATTTGCAAGCCTAGCCATAGTGATGTGGCTTTCGCCACCCCATGAAATGGTACAAAAATGCACAAAAATGCACAGAATAGATTTAGAATACTGTGCCTCTGTCAAGTAGTGACACAATGAAGGCCCCCTTATATAATAGAATTAGTTTACTGTGCCCCTGTCTAGCAGTGACACAGATGTGACCCCTGGGGTAAACTTACGATCTCCCATCCACTCATCAAGATTTCTCTTGAAGAGAGTCAGTGAGGGGCTCTGCCTAACATGAACTGGGATCTTGTTCCAAAGCATGGGGAGCCTCTGGGTTATGAATCTATCCCTCCAGCATGTCCTATTCATACTTGTGCCGAGGTTTAAGACTTTAGCTCTCGTAGTCCTGATGGATTTGGATTTTTTGAGGTGGAGCATGTCCATCAGATCCTGATTGGACATGGCCTGGTACATCAGGCAGAGATCACCTCTGAGCAGGCGGTATGCTACTGAATAGAGCTGGAGTTTCTTTAGTCTGGCAGAATAAGACATATGTTGGAGACCCTTGATCCTCTTGGTGAGGTACTTTTGTGGTCTCTCCAGCTGTTGCAAATGCCGGGTGAGGTACATACCAAATGGGGCATTGTACTCAATCATGGGTCTGATGAGGGAGGAGTATAGGGGAACAATGACATCCTTGGATCTGGCTGTGAATCCCTTCAAGATGAGGTGTGCAAGGTAGAATGTTTTTCTAACCACTTTGGCAACGTAGGTGTCAAATGAGAGGTCGCTGTTGAGTTGGGTCCCTAGGTCTCTGATTACTTTTTCCATACTCAGTGGGTTGCTGTCTATGTGATAATTTGTGGGTACTTTGTTTTTCCCAAAGGGGATGACTATACATTATTTGGCATTTAGTAAAAGGCCGTGACTCCGGCACCAGTTGTCCATTTCTGTGAGGCCTTTTGTAGGATGTATGTGTCCGCTGGTGTATCGACTATGGCGCCTAGTTTGCAGTCATCTGTGAACTTTGTCAGCCACAACCCTCCCATGTTTGCTTTAACATCTGAGAAATAAATGCCGAACAAGAGGGGTCCCAGGACAGATCCCTGTGGGGCACCACGTGTGACTGGCTTTGAGTCTGACATTGCTCCAGAGATTTTAACTTTTTGGGTTCTGTCCTTTAGCCAGTTTGCAACCCATCTAGTGACATAAGGGTTTACGTTTAAGCTGGTGAGCTTATCTATGATGCCTGAGTGGGGTATTGTGTCGAAGGCCTTAGCCAAGTCCAGGTAGGCTGTATGGACTGCTTTGCCCTCATCAATGGCTCTAGTGACTGTTTTGAAAAAGTCAACCAGGTTCAAAAGGCAGGATCTGCCCTTTACAAAGCCGAACTGGGTGGGGTCAAGTGTCTGTAGGTCCCCTATGTCTCTGTTTATGAGTTCCATAATGATTCTTTCCATAGCTTTGCAGACTAGGCTGGTTAAGCTTATGGGGCGGTAGTTCCCAGGGTCTGTAGAGGTACCCCCTTTGTGGAGTGGGGCCACTGTTGCTGTACGCCAGTGTTCAGGTACATATCCTGTAGTAAGGCTAAGGTTAAATAGCATTTTTATGTGCGGGTTTAGCTCCTCTTGGAGTTCACGTAGCACGCAACCCGGGATACTGTCAGGTCCCATTGATGCTGTGTTTTTAGCTTTGTTGAGGGCGGTTCTCACTTGGACATCTGAGATGACAGGGAGATTACATTCAGTTGGGATAAGTATTTCTTCTTTTGGGGGTGAGGGAGGGGAGAAATTTGCACTGAACCTGTCAGCCTAATTAGTTTGCATTTCAGTTCTGAAGAAGTCTGCGTGAGGGTTAAAGTTCATAACTGATATAGTTATGAATAAACGATTGTTGTCTTCCAAATTTTTATTTTTTTTGTGCTTGTTTTATAGTTTTTATAAAACTCGGTTCTAGAGTCAAAATTTGGATTCCTTTCTGGCAGTTAGCACAATGGATTAAAACTATAAACTCTTAATGTACTGAGTCCTGTAGTCCAGGTTTGATTCCCTTTGCCACCATTTACCTACTGTGTGACTTTGACAAGTCACTTAGACTATGGACTGAGTCAAAAATGTTCCATGTGGATCAGTGCTCTACCCTGGCGAAGAAATATTTTTTCTTTAAATGTGGACCAATGTAGTAGCAAGAGTCCTAAATGAGTGACAACTGATGCTAAAGTTGGTTGGGCTTTGGGTCTGTTTAGTTAATTCTTTACACTAAACTGCAATTTCACTTACTTTATGTTTATTAAACTTGACTCATCTTTGTAATCTGATCTATGCGATATGTGTGTGGTGAGTTGGATAATGGCTGCGAGATTATATCACAGACTATAATATTGTTGTTAATTCTTATTAGAGAATAGGTGACCTGTACATCTCCCTCCTGACTGAAGAATGAACCTGTTAATGTACAGGTAATGCTCACTGAAAAATTATTCCACTACTTCATGGGATTATATTTAGCTGACATAAAACTGTGACAATTAAAAAGCAAACTGCAGGCATTTTTTATGGTCGCTAAACAGCACAATAGTAGTGTGTGTGTGTGTGTGTGTGTGTGTGTGTGTGTGTGTGTGTGTGTGTGTGTGTGTGTGTGTGTGTGTGCGTGTGTGCGTGTGTGTGTGTGTGCTGGAGTGCATGCGTGAGAGAACAAGAGATTGCTGACTGCAACATGCACTCATTTAGAAACTTCACTTTTTTAATAAGATTAATGAAACTCTCATTATTGACTAAATGTGAATCTGGGAAGTGAATAGATGGAGCAGCACCAAGCAGAAAAATCAAGAACTGTGTGTGTGTAAGGGGGGGGGGGGTCGCATGCTTTGAATTTTTTTTTGGTGGGGGGGTGGAGGAAGAGTTGCTATGTATTGCATTTATTTATTAATTTTATTTTTTTCATTAATTTGCTTTCATGGAGACATCTCAGGGTGTGTTCATTCAAACTTGATGTTAAGTGCAGAGTGTGTGTGTTTTCTGTCTATGTATGTGTTTTTTGTCTATCTGTCTATGTTTCTGAATGTATAGGTTTGTGTATATGTATGTGTGTGTGTATGTAGACATTAAATACTTAAAAAAACATATATTTTTGATTTAAAATACTTCATCCAACAACTATTATATATACGGTATCAAGTGCCTAGTAGCCTAAAGAGTAAGGCATTGGCCTCCTAAGTCAGGGATTGTGGGTTGACGTCACACCTGGGGTGAAATAACATTGATACAAGTAGAGTTTTTTAATTTGGGAGTTTGGCATAATGGTTAAGGTATTTACCTTACACACATAAGGTGTTTAGTTTGATTCTGACAGGGGATAATTGGCTAGGCTTACTAATTTATGAACCTGTTTTATATAAAAAAAAAAAAAAATATATATATATATATATATATATATATATATATATATATATATATATATATATATATATATATATATATATATATATATATATATATATATATATATATATATATGGGTCTACTTCACATGGTCGACAGTTCATTTGATCGACTTTTATTTGGTCGACAATTCATTTGAACGACAAGCAGTTTTATGTGGGGGGCTTCGCCCCCCACACCCCCCAATGTGGGGGGCTGTGCCCCCCCTAACTATATATATCAACTCCAGGGTCGCACAACATTGGGGAGGGGGGCAAATCTGCCTGTCGACCATATGAATCGTCGACCAAATAAAAGTCGATCAAATGAACTGTCGACCATGTGAAGGGGACCCATATATATATATATATATATATATATATATATATATATATATATATATATATATATATATATATAATTAAAAAATAAATATAAAACAATTTAACAGATAGCCCATTTTCCAACCACAATAATGTATCCAGGGTATGTGTTATTATGGAAATAGCACCCTTACAGGGTAGAGGCCCTCCATCTGAGGTGTTGGGCCTCAGATCACCCCTGGGTATGCCTTATTTCCACAATATCATACACCCTGACAGGCATTATTGCTTGCATATGGAATTTCACTTTCACTTACCTTCTGTTTTTGAGCCATTTGACTGTTCCACTAGAATCACTTATATAAGATATGAGTATGGGGCACTGGATAATGACTGCAAGCTTTTTTTCCTACATGTACATGATAAATGTTTTATCATGAAAGCTCTAGAAAAGTTGCATTTTATCAGGTAGTTGAGACCTCTGCTTTATTTGTTTGCATACAAGATACATTTTGGGTAATATTTTGTTATTGAAATTTTATTTTGAGTTTACTTGTAGTCACAGATTGTTGTTATTCAGATCATGATAGTATTCGATGGAAAATAATGTTATTCTTTTTTAAGTGGTTAGTGAAGTGACAAAATTAACCAAACGAATATAGATCTTCCCTTAGCCAAAGATTGCACTGCTATGAAGATTTGTTTTTTATTGACTGTAAAGAATACTTTATGTCATTATTGTAGACTGCTAGTTGAATGTATACCCTGACAATCCTCAAAGCTGCTGTGATGGGGGGATACTAAATTGGTTTCTGTTGACAAATTGTTTTACATTTGTTGATAGTGATTATACATTTTAGGTATATGTATTTCTCTCCATTTTCTATTTTTTTATGTCACATACAAGACATGAAGTTTTTATATATTTATTTATTTATTTGTTTATTTATTGACATTTAATTACCAGGAAAGTCCGATTGGATAGAAGCCCATTTTTAGTGGAGGCCCAGGGAGAAAAGCTCCAAATTATTACAAAACATTTTAAGAACAATAATTTTACAATCTTCAAAAATAAAACAAAAACATCTGCAATTTAAATAAGTATAACAAATTAGACATAATATAAAACATTGTTTAAGAATCAATACAGGGTATATGACAACCATTTAATATTTAGAGAAATTTTAGATAGTTTGTAGAGAAAATAAAGGTAAGTTAGTCTAATACAAACATGAACTGCAATATGAAGTGAGGGGAAAACAGGCTTTTGGTATATTTAGAGAGAAATTCAAGGAAGAGAATTAGCAGTAAGGAAGTAAGTGCTGAAAGGAGCGTAAGAAGGTGTAAGGAATGAAAAGATACTTGTCCACATTTAGGGATATAGTTTATCCTGGTTTTGAGGAAGAACAGAGCCAGATTTTAGCTAGGAAGTCTTTTGGGGTGGTTTTGAAAGATGGGAGGGAGGGTATAGACCTGATGGATACAGGAAAGGAGTTCCAGGCCTTACTAACCTTGCAAGAGTACAGACAATGAGTAGCAGATGTCCTATCTTTGCAGACAGCCAGGAGTTTTTGGTCACTGGATTGCAGTGACTGACTGGGAATATAGTTGTGTAGAATGTTTTTAGTGCTGGACATGCAGTTGGATGCTGGATAATTTTATAGGTGGTAAGAAGCTGTATATACGTTAGTTGATGTTCCAGTTCTAATAGATTTAGGCTTTTCAGTGCTGTACAGTGGTGGGTTCTGAAAGGTGTATGTGCTGCAAATTTAGCAACTTTGTTATATTATTGTTCAAGTTTTCATTTTTGTGAAGCCTGGAGGTTAGTAAGGATGGGAGCACCATAAAGAAGAGTGGAGAGGAGATAAGTAGTGGCGAGTGTAGTTTTAGCTGCGTCAGTGACAAAGTTTTGGGCTGTGTAAAGCATCCTTAATTTATAAGTTTATTTTATGCAATTTTATATATGCAGGTTGAATGTAAGATGATTATTCACTATCACCACTAATAATTTGCTATGAGAAGTGACTTCACTGGTTGTATTATCAAGAGAGAGAACTTTAAATTTTGTTTTTTCATGAGAGAGAGATTTTGGAGAAAAAAGTAGTAGTTTGCTTTTTTTGGGTTGAGCATGAGTTGTGAGTTATGAAGACATGTTTCAGTGGCTGCTAAAAGTTCCTGAGTAATTTTTTTAGAGGTATTATCCAGCAAATGAGAGTGGAATTATCTATGTATTATATAAGGATGGCCTGTTGTGTGGAAGTATAGAATGTGTTAGTGAAAATGTTAAAGAGGATGGGACCAAGGATAGAGCCTTGTGGTACACTGGTGGTGACTGGGAGGTAAGGAGAGAGCATGGAGTGCCATTTTACTGATTGATATCTATTGGACAGGTAGCTTTTGAACCACAGAAGGGTGGTCTGAGAGAGTAGTGCTGTGGCAAACCGTGTTGGAGACTTTACAAAAATCTAGAAATAAGGAAGAGACCAGTTTGCCATTATCTCTGGCTATTTTGATAGTATTTATATAGAAAAGAAGGGCAGTGCTAGTACTAATGGAAGAACAGAAGCCATGTTGTATAAGGGATGGAGTTCTTCCTGAAGGAGATAGTATAGCAATCCTGCAGGAGATAGTGTAAAAATTGTTTTTGAATACATTTTTCCAGTATTTTGGTGAGGGGAGATAAGATTGATATAGGTTTAAACTTATTAATGCCAGTTGAATTTCCTTCTATGTGCAGAGAGATAATGTGTGACTTTTTCCAGAAAAAGGGAATGTGGAATTCCTGGATTGACCTATTTATAAGGATTAAGACAAGATAGGCAATGCTATTGGCTGCTATTTTTAGGTACTCTCTTGGAAGGTCATCACCTGAAGAAGAGCACGGTTTAAGTAAGCTTGTTTAAGAATAGTTTTATATAGGATGTGGGCACATGTTTGAAGGTGAGAGCAGATGTGGTAATATGTGGCTGTTGGGCAGGGTTGGGATTAGATGTTGAAGAATCCTTGGTTAGAGATGCTACACTGTCTATAAAATAACACTTGAACTGTATTGCAGTTTTGAGTGGTGAGAGAGAGGTTTGGGTTGAATTTTTGGCCGGGATGTAAGATTTCTTTAATGGATGTCCAACATTTTTTAGGATTGTATTTAGTATTATTCTTAAAGTTATTATAGTATAGTTTTCTTGTCTTCATTTATTCACTTTTTTGTACAATTGTGAAGCATTCTGGAGTTTTCAAGATATTGAGGTGTTTTATATTTTTGCCATTCTTTCCATGTTTTTTCTGTATGCTGCATTATTATTCTACTCTTTTTGGATAGCCAAATTGTATTATTTGTTTTCAGTCTCATCTTTCTAGGAGGTGCAAGGCTATTTATGATATTTAAAAAAGTTGTATTCAGTTCAACTACAGCATCATCTAAGGGGAGGATTTTTAGGAAATTCCAGTTAATGGATGATAGTGTAGTAATGAACACTTCTTGGTTAAACTTGGAAACGTTACATGTTATTTTATAATATACTGTTTAACTGGATGTGTGAGATGTCTAGTCATATAGATTTGGAGATGATCACTGAGAGAGCCTGGTATTGTACCGATGGTGGAGTACTTGCTAGGGTCTAATACTAGGATCCAGTCTAATAGACAATTTGATGTGTTGCTATAATGTGTGGGGCTATTAATTAGTTGTGTGAAACCATAAATGTTCATGCTCGATGTAAGGGAGTTACAGTTTATGTCCAACCAATTAACATTTATATCACCTAGTAATATTTTTTCTAATGGAAATGTTATGGATATCCAGTGTGGTACATCTTCTGGTATAGCGGTATTGTCACCAGGAGGGATATAAAGGACAGTAATACATGTTTGTTTATAATAGTTTATTCTGAGGAAAGCAATAAGAAGCTCTGCTGAACTGAATTTTGGTGTTGGTTTGCTGTAACGGGAAATGTGGTAGGTGCCTGGAAATATTAAAGCAATACCAACACCTTTCCTCTTTATATGGGCATTATGGATAATATTATAGCCAGGGGGTATACGTTCAGAGTCATTTATGCTGGGTTTAAGCCAAGTTTTAGTTACAGCAAGAACATCATGCTTATGTTGGGTAATCCAGGCATTTAGTTCAGAGTTTTATTTCTTATACTTCTAACATTTATTGCAACAATAATTAGATCACCAGAGTTGGGTACTGGCTGTTGTTAGGTTACAGAAGTGGTTCCAGGATTAGGGTGTATATCTCCTCCTGGAAGGATTTTAGTATATTGGGAAATTAAGCATACTTGGGTTTTTTTTGAGAGAATTCTTGCACTTAATTTTGTTTTGGTTTGAGATGGAGTGCAATTAATCAGCCTATATTTGGAATAAAGGTAAGGGGCAAAATTAAATAGGTTTGGTGCAATGTGTGGAAAGTGTAAAGAGGAAATATGGATAGGTCATTGGGATAGAGTTGGAGAGATATTGCAAGATATTATTGAGTCATGGTAGGATGAAAGATGGCACAGTAGGAGGAGAAGAATAGAGGATAAGCAGAACAGTAGCATAATTAAGTACAGGAATCTGTATTTTATAGATGTCAGGTAGTGGGGAAGTAGCAATAAAGAAGGAAACAAGAAGTTGCAGGGCAGTAGGAGATTCAGTGATGGTGGATTCTAAAAGCTGGAAGAGGACAGGTAAGGACAGAAGTGTTTTCTGTAAAGGAAGGGAGGTAGGTAGATATGAATCAGAAGGGAATGCATATGGTGCATAACATGTATGTTTGAATGGCTGCAGTATGTATATGGATTCTCATGTATGAAAGTGGTATTCTCATGAGCATCGGTGGTGTGGTTTGGCTGATGACTGGGTTTTCTGACAGTAGATATTGACGGTCCCTATTACGAGAGTGAAAGTCCGTTTAAGCAAATCCTTAAACATCGACAGGTAATGCGCAAACCAGCATTACAGCGAATGTCCAAAACCCCAAATTTGGAAATGTCGAATTACCATGGTTGGCCCGCCTGTGGTATAGCTCCATAAGGTAAGTGTGTGATAGTTACGGACCTTAGGGTTAGGGTGCGGGTTAAGGTAAGTGCATAGATAGTTTATGTATGTAAGATTTAGTGTAGGGTTAGGAGTAGGGTTTTGGTAAATGTATGTATGTGGATTAATTATTTTGTTTGTGTATATTTTCAAAGGGGAAGTGTGCGGTTGTTACAGACCTTAGGGTTAGGGAGGGGTTAAGGATAGTGCATAGATAGTTGTGTATGTGGGGTTTAGTGTAGGGTTAGAAGTAGGGTTTTGGTGCTTAACTTTAGGGTAGAAGTAGGGTTTGGTTAGGGTATGTATGTTGTTTATTTATTTTATTTGGGTAGGTAGTATGTAGTGGGTGGTGGGGTTGGCCAACTATGACAGTTCGAGATTTAAAATTTTGCGGTTTAGTGCATTCGGTATTCTTGCGGTTCTCACAATTCGTGTTAGTGTTTTGGTATTCGCTCAAAAGGAGTTTAGCTCTGGTAATATAGACCCAATATTGAATTGCTATGACGACAGGAGTTGGTGTGTTGGATTGTAATCTGTATGATTATTTTGAAACAGAGCTGTATGCAGGATAACCTGGTTGGATTATAAACAGTAACCAGTGATTGTGCTAGTTGGCATAACAGACTAAAATACTGAATGGAGAAAACTGAAAGTTGAATGCAATGTGAGGCCGCCAGTGATGTCATAAAGGAGTCTGACTGAAGTAATACTTGAGTATTTATACACTTATTTTCCCATGTTCCTGGTCACACAGCGGAACATCATGCAACTCATCAATACGAGAAGTACTTCACTGTATCATGTAAGGGCAGCCTAGTCTACAAACTTATTCATTTATTTAGTTAGTTATTTAATTTGACATTTGTTGACTGGGTTAGTCTGACTGGGCAGGTGTCCTTTTTCAGCAGAGACCCGAGGAGAAAAGCTCCAAAAAAAAACAGTTACAAAGTATGAAGAAGACACTAAAAAACAGTTACTAAGTATGAAGAAGACACAAAAAAAAGTTATAAAGTATGAAGAAGACACAAAAAAAACAGTTACGAAGTATGAAGAAGACATAAATATGTACAAGATAATAACAGTCAATGTTAAATTGCACATTTAAGCAGGAGTAGCAGTGTACAAATAGTGTTTTTATTTTACAAGTTAACAGATGAGTACGTTTACATACTTGTAGTCACAAAAGTAACAGTAATGTTACTTGATGAATACTCAATAATGACTAAGTTGTAGCAAGGTTACCAGAAAAGTACAGGAGAAAGGAAGTAGTATAGTAGAAGGAAAAGGGAAAAAAAGAAAGGTTTATTAAGTAGGGTCATTCCAGGACCATATGCTAGAGTGAAATAGATTGTCTTTTAGTGTTTTTTAAACTGCATGGTATTTGAAAGAGTTCTTAAGTTGGGGGGTTGTTCCAAGCAGAGACAACTGAGTAACTATAGAGACAAACAGGGAATATGTTGAGTTCTGTCGCTGTCATACCATCTAGTGTTGTTTATGTGGTAGTATAGGTTTATATCCTTAAGTAGGTGTTTGCTTTACCACAGGTTCTGTTTAGGTGAAGAAGTTCAAAAGAGAGCTGAGTCATTTAAACAACAGCAGTTTGAACAAAGGTCACCCCTCAGGAGTCTATATGACACTGTATAGATGAACATGGTTTTAATTTAGCAGGCATAGCTAAGGGTACTGAGACCTGGGATCTTTTAGTGAGAAAATGTTTAGGCCTCTTGAAATGATTTAGGTGCTTAGCAAAGTACATGCCAAATGGGGCAGACTATTCAGTAATGAGTCTAGTAAAGAAGGAATAAAGTGGGACTATCATTTCTTTGAACTTTCTGGAGATACCGTAAAGGATAAGCTATATATGGCAGAAGGATTTTTTAGCCCAAACAGAGGCACGGTGGTCAATGAATGGTTTGTTATTAACATACATACCCATGTCCCTGATGACGGTGTCAGATTTAAGTGAAACATTATATATATGGTAAGTGGCACTAATGTTAGACATACCAAAGGAAACTATACTACATTTCTTGGCACTGAGGGAAAGCACATCATTAACACACCAAGCATATGTGTGCTCTAGCTCTTCCTGGAGAATTTGAGTATCAGAATCAGATTTGATAAATGGCCCCAGTTTGCAATCATCAGCAAACTTGGTTAGCCATAGTCCGCTGACATCAGCTTTTATCTCAGTGAAGTATATATCAGACAGGAGGGGGCCCAGGAGAGAGAGCCCCACACAACATTGCTGATGATAATTTTCTGTTTAGAGCAAATACTCCTAACCTTAACGGTATAGGTTATGTCAGACAGCCAGTTACCTGTATAGTACACTATGTATGGGATGATATTGAGTTGGTAGAGTTTGTTAATAATTCCAGCATGAGGGAATGGTGCTAAATGCCTTGACAAGGTAAATGTTGGGCTTGCCTAGAATTTGGACTGATAACCTCACGGATTCTAAATGACAATAGTCCTAGACCAACAGACAATGTTTTGTTAATCTTTCTAGCTGAATGTATGATTGGAATTTATGTGTATGAATCTCACCATGAATTGATGTAATAAAGAGGTGATTTGAAAAGAAATATATTCTGTAAATGGAGTACAGCAGCAAAAGTAAAAACAGGTTTTTAAAAACCTTAACAGGATTTGCTCTTTAGCATGTTGTTACCTGCTATGTAGGAGCTCCCCAAGCAGTTCTAAAGTGAGAACTAGTGGAATAGTTTTTAAGTGTTCTGGCCAGAGGAAGCTCATGGCAATGGGCAGATGGTCTGCTGCTCCTTCAAATGAAAGATTGTTTTGAATTATTTTGGAAAATACTTCTTTCTTTTTTAAAATTATTGAATTTTACATTATCGGGACTTGAGCATACAAGCATGAGCTGAGGTCCTCTTTCTGTAAAAAAAATCTGTTTACTTTGCTGTGTAGTTTTCATTTGCATGTGATCCCCAGCAGTGAATATGTCAGTTGTGCAAATTGTGTATTATTATTATTACATGTCCTCCTGCCAATTCATGTGGAGCAGAAATGATGCTTCATTGGGGGCTGAGTGAGCTGCTAGACAAAGCAGTGAGCAGCTGTTTCTCACTAGCTTAAGCTGCCTCAGATGACTGTTGATAGAAAGTAAAAGAACTTTTTTGTGGATTCAGTGTTGGGGAAAAACTGTGTGTGTGTGTGTGTGTGTGTGTGTGTGTGTGCGTGCGTGCGTGCGTGTGTGTGTGTGTGTGTGTCATTTCCTAATTAAATAATTATTTTTATTAAACAATACTGTGGTGCTTTGTGTGATTCACTGATCTCTTTTTGAAGGTGTTCTGTTCAGTGGTACTACAGCCAGCTGCTGGCCAGACTATAGAATAGTATGCATCCTTTTTTTATTTTATATGTTTAATATTGAGTGGGTGTTTGTGTGCAAGTGTATATGTGTTTATGCATGTGTGTGAGTGTGTATGTGCATGTGTGTGTGTGTGTGTGTGTGTGTGTGTGTGTGTGTGTGTGTGTGTGTGTGTGTGTGTGTGTGTTTACAAGTTGCAGTGGATTGCACTGTTTGTGCATGGCAGCAATGAGTACATAAAGAAGGTGTTGTAGTAGGTTATTTTGTATTCACCTCAATGAGCTGAAATACATTACCAACACTATTATTTTCTTATTCATTCAGTTAATCTCAGACATCTGAAGTGTGCACAGTTAATAAAGGGGCTATAATTGTGGGTCCAGAGGCAGTCCTTGGATAGAAGTGACTTACCACCTGCTGTTGATTGATCATAGTTAAATGATCATTGATCTGACAAGGTATGGCTAATTTGTGTGCATGAGTGAAGAGTCAGTGAAGCAAGTTGAAATAATTACTGAGGCTATTATTTATGTGATCATAGTCAGACACTGGAGCTGTACAGTATCAATCAGGTGACTATAACTACTTCATATGTCAGAAATGAATTCTCAAGACTGCACTGGCATGTCATTTGAAGAAGAATACTGCTGCTGGAAAATGATTTAGCATATGTAGTGGTGTATAACCAGTTATGTACATAAAATTGTAACCATGCTCAAAATGTAAATGCCATAATATAGCCCCGCCTCATTTCATTTAGCCTCACCCATTCGGTCATGTCCTGTGGCACCTTTGCATTGAAATCACCAGGAGCCACTGGTGCTGATATTTGCAGAACAGTGGTTTGATGACTGTATTTGTCACTTAGTCATTTGTATTATTTTGAAATTCAATGAAGTAAAAGTTTAAAACACTGTACCATGATACATTTGATATAATAGATATATGTTTAGATTATATTCATGGACTGACATGTTACCTAAGGATATTCTTCAAAAATATCAGCCCTTGCTGGTACCTGACTGAAGTGATGATTAGTGATTAATATGAAATATAAGGGGTAGTATTGCTAGAATGGGCAGCAAATACCATGAATGGTGGTGTAGACATTGGTAACATGGCACTGATATGGGAGCAGGAACACTGGTTGTTGTTGCTGACTAGTTGCTGGGAAATGACTGTTTAAGTGTCTGTTTCTCTGGGACAGAAGGATAGATGACTGACGTCCTGACTGTACCACAAATTATATGGGATCAATTACTGACTGTGGCACTAGAGATGCTGCCTGAGGAGGAATTGAAATGAGATCTAGCCAAGGAGTGAATCCATGCTAACCAAATATTGCAAGTGTGTAGAGGCATGTACTCACAAGCAGTTTGGCAGAGAAAGGCACTACACTACACCTGACAACAAACAAAGGAGAGCTGATAGGAGAACAGGATAATTCCTAACCTTCCACATCAAGACAACTGCCATTTCAGGCATTTGTCTCAACTTCCTGACATCTTCCAGTGGAATGGGGAGGAAAGATTGGGCCAAAGACATGGCTAAATGGAAGACATACCTAAATGGTCATAGAGGGCAAAGGTCCAAAAAGAAGGTAAAACATGGACTGATGAAATAGGTCTGGATAAAAGTGTGATATTCAAATGTGTGATAATGTACATTTCATCGAATTTCATGATTGCTGGCTGAGATGGATTTAAGTTGCTTGAATGAAAGCTATTGGAACACAAGTGCAAATCAATCAAAAAAATCATGGACAACAAAAAAAAATATTGAAATTGGTTTTCTGTGGAGGATCAAATCCACCTAGACCACCTCAACAACCCCTTTTCAATAATTATTAATTTTAAGGTTGCTGTACTCTAGGGAAAAGGGAAAAATCCCTTTACGTCAATTTGCTTTTTCTTCTCCTGTGCTTTCATCCAAGTAACCTTCTCTCAGCTGAAGTCACTGTGCCTGGGATAATGCCATTGCCTTTTAGCACAGTGTTTTAGATGTTGATTATAGCAAGTCAAGAATGCAGGGGGTAAAGCTTCCAGCATGGGAACTGTGGAGGAGGTCTCCCTTAAAAAGATTTCTGAAATAAAGTCAAGTACTTTTCACTTGATACAAGTTTTGATCAAGCGGCTTCTGAGAACCATTGTGAAGAAGACAACCACTAGAGAATTGAGACATAATTACAAATACATTGTAGAAACCTAAAGGTAAAGGTTCTACATACCATTTATAAGAAAGCTAAAAAAATCGTTTATATCATGTTATTGAAAGATGAAAATAGAGAACGCTATTTCATCAAACCTAAAATATCTAAACCACATAATATCGAACATTCAGAACAGTGAATTTTTTCCTTGGGAAAAATTTGCTATTCCAAAACACATACACACTACACAAGCACACCTAAAAAACATCAATACACACACATACACATATAATCCTACATCTAACCCTACACTAAACTATACATACACTACTATCTATCCACTTACTTTAACCCAAACCCTAACCCTAAGGTCTATCACTATCGCACAATCACCTAACCCGCACCCTAACCCTAACTCACTTAACCCGCCCCTAAACCTAATTCACCTAATCTGCGCTCTAACCTGCGCCCTAACTGTAACTCGCCTAACCCGTACCCTAATCCTAACACCCACACAATCGCACATTTACCTGAACCTGACCCGTAAATCTCCACCACAGCACTGAAAATAGCGAAGCCACATAACTGGCCAACTGAATTCTTTCCCTAGGAAAGAATTCGGTGTTCTGCAGCTTCGCTATTTTTACTGTTCGATTAAAATGGGTCAATATTAGAACATTCGAAGTTTTAAAACTTCGATGTTCTGATATAGCCCCCCCAAAAAAGCAGACCAAGATCAGAGGAAGACAAGTGCAGTAGGAGTTAAGCAATAGAACAAAAAGATTCTCTGTTCTTCATTTACTAGACATTTTTGCAGGAGGATGAAGGAAAGCTTCTACCTGCAAATGTATGCTTTGCACTCCAAATATTTATACAGATTCAAATAAAGCACATGGACATGACATTTCAGTAAATGCAGTCACTGTCCAGCAGACAGTTTTAAATATGAGACACTGGACGTTTTCCTTCACTCATTTGTTAAATTTCAGCAGAATGTGCCAGGAAGAGTACCACTGAAAATGTTATGATCAATGTCCAAACAATGGCTTATTGTTGCAGGTTTTGAGTTTGCATACTTCTTTGGAAAGAAATGATATGCAAAACAGCTACTCCTTATCAAATAGTCATCAGAAGAGAAATAAGATGCAAAACAATTGTAGCCATGACTCTAGCATCCTGCTGTTCATTCTTAGCATAAGAAACGTTTCACCTGTATACTTGGTTAATGAAATCCACACATTTTGTAAATAGTGTCTTTGGGGTCTACCTCATATTTGTGAATATTACACTCCAGTGTAATGTCATAGACATTGTCACTTGATTACTAATCAGGTTTCACTCCTAACTTCTATTGTGAAAGTTATGGTTCAATGGAATGTCATAGACATTGTCATTTAATAACTAATCAGATTTAGTTCCTATCCTGTATTTGTGAATGTTATACTCCAATGAAATTTCATAGACTTTGTCATTTAATAGCTAATCAGGTGTAGTTCCTAACCTGTGTTTGTGAATGTTAGACTCCAATAAAATGTCATAGACATTGTCATTTAATAACTAATTAGGTGCAGTTTCTCTGCTTCCCTAAACCACCATGCAACCCTTCTTGTGTCTGCATATCACTTAGACTCCACTGCCCATTTTTCAAATCTAAGTCCTGCTCACATATTGATCACATTAATAAATGCATCTTTCAATAGCTACTATTTGCATATCACTCCACTTCCACCTCCCATGACATGAAGCCAAGTCTTGCTTTGACATTGATCAGATTAAAGAACATTTGTTTCAAAAACATTAAATGGAGTCTTAAATTATGATTGATGTTATGCATAGACCCACTGCTGCTTTAACTGACTGACAAATTTTTCTTCCTTCCGTCCCTGCATTTTATTTGCTTATTGTGAACCACTTTCTCCCTATCATACCACTCAAACTCTTAGACCAAGAAATCTGGACAAAGCCATAAACAAAAGTGGGACAAAGGCCCAAAGATAGGGACAATTTTTACATATTGCTCTTACAAACTTAGAAAGTTGATAGAATAACAGGTTTTGCATTAGCACAAATTTTCTGAATGATATGAAGTCTGAAACTCAAATGTCTGTCATTACTGGAGATGGCTTTGCCCTCTGCCCCTGTAGCAAAGCTAACCAGCAATTGATCAGACTTTCTGAAGGATTTCTTTCTAACTTTAATATTTAATGATTTGCCACTAATTTGCCAGAAAAACATAAATTTATGAAAAATGGACAAAAAATATGAGGCAAAAATCTGGACATTCTGTGAAAATCTGTGCAGTTGAGAGGTATGCTCCCTATACTATATCTCTGTACTTAACATGATATCAATTTGTGTTTAGGAAGTTCCACTGCTTCTGCTGCAGTTATAGTGTATTATAATGGTAGAAATGTTTTTCTGTAGCACACTGCCTTCTGTCTGAGCTAATCCGTCTGCTATACTGATCTAAGTGCCTGCCTTCTCCTACAATGAAACTTCCTGCCCTTACTTTGACTTTCTAATGTTTTTTAGTTGTAAGGGACCTGTTCAAAGTGAAGCACAGATTACCTTGTCTCATGCCTGAATTTTTAATACGGAACACCTCCTGAGTGTATGATTGTGGCATTAAATATTTATTTATTTATCTGCTACTTACACCAGCTTTTCCCTGTGGATACTGTGACAGTATAATGTACTTCTAAATAGGTAACTGAGTGATGCTATATATTTTTCTCTCTCTGCAGTGCTCTGAAGGCATTTTAGCACTTGTAAGATCTCTACAAGTACTATACCAAGCTGTTCAATGATTCACCAAAGAGACACAACTGAGACTAAGTACCCTCTTAGCTCACTGCAAACCCTTGGCCCCTCTGAGTCACAGGAGGACAACTCTACTTTTCCTTCTTCTGCATCAAGGAACACTGTCACTGGCTAACCCACTAAGGTACAACATATGCTTTCTGGGCCTTGTGGGGGACCCCTATACCAAAGTGAAAATGCCTGGACAGCTGCACCCCAGTGATTTCTCCTTCTTCAGGTACACCCAAGCTGCATAGCTTTATATATAGTGGTGTTAGTCATCTCTATAACAAGTGCAACTAATCACATTCACAAATACTCTAACCAGTTTACAACTTCCAAATAAACCTAAGCTCTACCTACTACTGTTAACTCACTGGGGACTAGTTTTTGTGCTCTGCATTAATATCACTTTCTCAGTTATAAATGTAACTTGTGATTCATATCCCCCCCACCCCCCCAAAACTGCACTATCTCCTGAAAAACAGACTGGACAGTATTTAACAAATATGTACACACTAGCTAGAAACATTCACTCTACCAACTATCAAAAGTATATCTGGAGAAATCTTCCATTTTAGCTTTGTCACAAGAGCAAATAAATAACCTTAACACTACATAGGTTTTAGACGTTAATACTACTTCTCATTTTTGTCAGGTACCTTTACTACAATCTAGTGATGTGCATTCAAATCCTGGCCCAATCCAAAACAACACCATTGATCCATTATTGATATATGAAAGCTAGCTATGGGCTTAAAAGTGGTTCATGTTAATGATAAAAGTATGTATAACAAACTACATCTTCTGCCTAGCTGGCTTTCCATTTACAATTCTGACATATTCTCTGACACTGAAGACCGACTCAAGCTAATACAAAAACAATGGAATGCAAATGTGATGTAGTACATTTTACTGGACCAACATAGGTTTTCCAATACCATGAGCTTTTGGGTTAGCATGAGTCCTTCACCAATTCATTAACTTATCAATGTTAGATACAGTGTTTAATATTTACTTGGGCCTAGAAAGGGAAGTACATAATTTATTTCATATTAGTGAGTCACACAGAGACAAAGACACATACAGACACAGACACAGGCACAGATGCATTCACGCATGCACGCACGCGCCCTCGCTCACATAGACACACACACACAGACACACACACACACACACACACACACACACACACACACACACACACACACACACATACACACACACACGCGTGCGCACGCGCACACACACATTGTGTCTGTTTCTGAGGTGTATTTTGTATATTAAGTATCCACGATTTTCCTAGTGTCTTTTTTTAGCCAAAGGGAAAGAAATAATGTGCTTCCCTTTCTCAGCACAAGTGGATATTTAAACACTGTGAATAATATTGGTAACTTAATAACGTCCAATGAAGGGCTTGTGCTAGTCTTAGTCTAAAACTTCAAGTAATTGCAGCACCTAAGTCTGCCCAATAAAAGGTATTACTTACATCTGGGTTCCAGTGTCTTTGCACTTTTTTGTCAATGGACTGCCATGGCATTTCTTAATTATTTTTTCTGACTCAAGCTAAATGGTACACTAGGTTATAATACACATTCAGTCAGATAAGACATTTAAGGGTGCTGGTGGGTTCACTGTTTTATAGCATGATGTTCTCACTTGCTCCATATCTGATCTACGGATCTCTTACTCCATCCACCGTAAGTTCCTTTTCTTTAATGTCAAAGTTAGTAATGCTAAATTTCTATTCATAGCAAACATTCATGTCCCCCAGGCAAAAAAGGAGGTGTATCCCTCTCAGAGGAACAAGAGTCAATTACATTTGTATCTTTGGTGTCTCTGACATAGAATCATTGTCTTCCTCTGAGGTGGAATATGATCATACATTCCCTGTTTGCCTGTCCATGACCAGACAGCCCATACTGTAAATTGTCAGCATTAAGTTATGGGTAGCCTCATTGGACATTTGAGTTGTGGCCACATTAACCATATGGCCCGAGTCCTGGCTATTAGAATACAGAGCATCATAATCAGTGACAGCATTACCTTTAAAAGAATACCAACATGATGATGATAAGATGTTCATTTGGTAAAGTCACATGCAATGCTAAGTCCAAAATATAATGTGAGATATACAGCTACATAAGCATTACAGTGCTACGTGCATGCCAAGCCTGTGACCTTGAAGTGTGTATAACGGAAACACTAGGAAAAAAAGATGTGAAAAGGAATTAGTTAAATATTTCCCAAATATCCAGTTGTTACACTTGTACGTGGTGTACTAATCAGGGTCCTCAGGTCTGCCCTTGCACCAGCATCATAGCCATTATCAGGGATGCTTCTGGAAATGTCAGATCATATGGATACAAGACTCATTTCTTGTAAACTACCTAGAAAGTGCCTCTACTTGTGTTTTTCCATATTACACTGATTCCTTGTGCCTTTTTATGGGTGTGGTCAATCTTATCAGGGACCCGGTGTTTATAATGCAGGGGAGTTTTACCATAGTACACTAAATGCACTGACCTACCATTGCAAACTCTGCCATAGCTGTTCATGTTGTTCTTAAGTGGCATGCTCACCCATTAAAAAGTGACCATACCGTTGGGCCTACACAAATACTACATTTTCTGCAGTAAAAAAACTTCCCTACCTTTGGCATTGTTTACCAATTGACATTGCCCAACCTACAAAACATAAGAGGTGCAGAGAACACCACAGTTTCTGAAAAGTAACACACTGATATACAATAGGATGTAACCAAGCTATACTTTATTGTTATGGTGACATGCATTATGTAATAATTCAGATTTTCTATAATTTCAAAAACAGACACATATTATGACATCTGTAACAAAACACCATAAAAAGCAACAATGCTTTACAGCATTAGTCTAACAGTGTAATGGAATTCATACTGTGCACATAATCACAATAATCAGGTAAGAACAGCTGACTGGCACATATAGAGTATTAACAGAAACCTTAGTTTAAGTAATTGTAGAGTGAAGCTATACTTGAAAATATTGTCAAGCAGTTGTGAGCTATTATACAGATAAAAGCATGGCCATCAATCTAGCATGGATGCTAGATGAACTATTTGTTGCTCATTTTTGTACTGGGCTACCCTATGCTTTTGCATTTATGGTACATGCATTCAGGAGACCATAGACAGTTCTAGCACATAATTTAGGGTTTTTATTAATTTGAAGACATGCCAGTCCACTTACAGCATGTGGTTTGGAATATTATACACATGCAGGTATTAATTTAAAAATCTGAAATCGGCTCCAATTTTGCTTTACCAAAATGAATGCCGGACACCTAAGATAGCTATAAATTTAGAAATGTATGATTTGATGTGGTAAGCAGCAAAGAGGTGCTTCAGGAATACCTATCACTTAGAAAGACTGAGGATGTGATAGTGTACCTGGAAGTTGAACAACACTAAGCTCCTGAGCTCCCAATTCCAATGTGCATATACCTTTAAGAATCAACTCTGTATTTATGTCTGCTTTGTTGGTTATCACTTATACATGCTAAATTACTTCTGAATTTTCACCAGTGCCACGAGAATCTTTACTGGAGTATGATGACACACACCATACACTACTTTCGTTTTGCTATTCAAGGACTTAGTTGACCTTATGTACCACTTCTATGATTAAGACTTCTGTTAGCACACAAAGTACGTTGAGTAAAAGGATTTAAGAAACAAAAAATCTGAGTGGACAAGCAAGCAATAATGCCCAACAGAGTGTGTGTTACTATGTAAATAATGCATGCCCAAGGCTGTTCTGAGACCTGACACTGCATGAGGAGGCCCTCTACACCCCATATACACCATGGAGGGCATTGTTGCACTTAGAGAATGGCTTGTCTGTTAAATTGTTGTGGTTTACTTATTTTTTATTACTCTATTATTATTATTATATATTGTTTATATTTTTTTATGTAAAATAGTTCCACCTAATATTTCAAACTTGCTGTAGTATATGTAAATGGTGTTGGAGGTTTAAAAAAATGTCCAGATCATTACCTCATTTTTTGTCCCTTACTCATAGAATTTGTGAATTATTGGCAATCACTGGGGATTGAAGTCACTAAATAATGACATACAATGGAGTTTCAGACATTACTTCTTTCAGAAAATTCATGCTAAAACAAATCCTTTTATTCTAGCAACTTTCTAATTTTATATTACCAATGTTTAAAAACTGTTTCTATTTTTTAGCCTTTACCCCCATACCTCTCAACCTCTACACTCAAGAAAACTGGACAAAATAATGGGAGGACAATGGTTTAAAATTAGGGATAGATTTTAAATATTGATCTCCTAAACTTAGAAAATAACTAGAATTACAGGTTTTGTATTAGCATACATTTTCTAAAGGATAAGAAGTCTAAAACCCAAATGTATGTCACCATTTAGGGCTTCAATCCTTCACAATTTGCAAGAAAACCACAAATTTTATCAGGAACAATCTGATAAATAGTAGGCAAAAATCTGGACATTCTGTAAGAAATCTGGACATCTGAGATGTATGGTTCCCTCCTTTATTTTAGGCTTTATCCAGATTTCTTAAGCTTAGAAGTTGAGAGGTATGCATACCTCTTAACTGCCTGCTGCCTCCGATTGATCTCTCTCATTCTCAGTCTCACACACATACTTCTGGTTTCATGCACACAAGCACACATTTACTCACACACACAGACAGAAACACACACACACACACACACACACACACACACACACACACACACACACACACACACACACACACTTTTCTTTCTTTTTTAAATGTATGATTTAATTTTACACTCACTAAACAGCAAAAGCACCACTTAGTATAAAATAACGGCTCATTCGATCTCACTTTCATGCACACATACACTCACAAACAGAGACTTAAACACACACATACTTTTCTATTTTTTTTTTAATTTTCAGTTTCTTTTAATTTTACACTCACTAACCAACAAAAGCACTGCATGGCGAGTATAAAATAATGATGACCTTTAACTTCCATACATTCTGAGCTCTACGGCAGCTTAATATGCTGCCATGAAGCATCAGACTCATTTTCAGTGGGCATTAGCTGTACATTAACAACCTGCTGGAGAACTTTTGAAGTTCTTCATGTTTCACTGTTGCAGTCATCACATTTGGGTTATCCCTGCCAGGGTAGCCCTCGGCCTTTGCCAGGGTAGCCCTCGGCCGGCCCGAATAGCAGTGACTTAGTATTTCTGCGTCGGTTGCAGTCGCTTGAGGACTGATGTCAGGTCATTAGTAGTATAAAGTAAGGCAGCCAACACCATTACGTCAGTCTTTCTTGCCATGGTGCCTGAAGCAGAAGCAGTTTGCACAAGTGCCGGTTGGCTGCTACCTGAGTTTCGTCTACCGAACTGAAGTTGAAGTCTTCTAAAGCTAAGTACCCCGTTGGGGATCCTTTTTTCTTGCACTAACTGATGTCAGAAAAAGTTAATAATTGTCTCACCTGTGGAAAGCAAATACCACACCGAAACTTTCACTCTTACTGCATCACTTGTTTAGGCCCAGACCACAACGTCCCCCATTCCGCTTCTGTGCTTTGTTCAATGCCAGAACTATCCATCATTGGGTCCTTATTGTAGCCAGATATTTTCGCTTACAGTCCTCAAATTCCAATATGGCTTCAGTAAGCCATACGACAGCAGATCTTCTGAAAAAATGTAAAGATAAAGACAGAGACAGAGCGCACAGGTCCAAACCTACTGACGACGCTTCCATTAAGTTAGTCGTCAGTTCTCCAGTGCTCAGTGAGGTGCTTTCACAGCCCCTGATTCCTGCTTCTGTTGATTACCAGACCACTACCGAGACCCTTTCAGAGTCCAGTATGCCGCAAAACTCTTCTTCGACTAAGGATCCTGCGGTCATCTACACCTTGGATGGGTCCGGAGCCACTGAGCAAGCACCAGCTTCTGAGGAAGGCCTTTGCACTACCGAATCTCGACACAAACAGATGTCTTCTTTCGAGACTACTGTTCTTTGTAAAACTATCGAGTTTCTCAGGCCCAGGGTATGAACCACACCCAAGAAACCGATGATGCAGTCTCAGGCACCTGCTACCTTGCCTCAGTCTCAAATGCTTAAAATGGCAGAAGACCTTATCATACTGATCAGGGGAAGCCAAGCAACCCCCTACAAGAGGAAAAGAGATCTGTCCCCTGTAGTTTTGTCTGAACAATACTCAGATGAATCTGATGCATCTGAATATGAAGACATGCAACCCTCTCCACTTATGAGGATTCTGATGCAGAGGATTCCATTCCTTCAGTCTCTCCCCCAGAGGATTTTTCCTTTGGGGAAACCCTCCATACTTTAAGGGAGAATTTCCAATGGGTGAGTCAGGATTACCCTTGGTCTAAAAAGAGACTCAGGGAATTCCTAGATCTTCCACAACACAGACCCTTGGCTATCCCCCCAGTCCTCGATGTTGTGGAGGATGTTTTCCTCAAATCCAGCTTGACTTCTGATGCCCTTCCTCCTGCTCCCAGAAAACCAGACAGGTACTATAGAGTCCCTGACTCACACAAATATCTTTTTAAAAATCCTACAGCTGACCCTGAGGTCCTTTCTCAAGGGCCAAAAGGGATTAAAGCTACCTCTACTAAGAATCCCACCCCCTCAGACAGGGATTCCCGCGCTTTGGACAGATGGGGTAAAAAAGTATACACCTCAGCTACTCTTGCTATCAGGGCACTAAATTGTCAGTTCCGTATGCTGACATTTCAGCAACATAACCTTGGAACTCCTTAAACAAAAAATGGCTTCCTTTCCTGCTTGGGCAGAATCTAAAGATTTACGAGTTAATGCATTCTGCAAGTCAAGTAACTAAACATACCTTGCACTGTGGTTTTGATGCCCTAGAAGCTTCATGAAGGGCAGCAGTCACTGGATCTGTTATTAGAAGGCATGCATGGCTTAAGGAACAGCCCCTACGAGGCCATGTCAAATCTAAATTGTTGGATGCCCCCTTGTGCAAAGATAACTTATTTGGCACTAAGGCAGAAGAGGTCTTAAAAAAGATGGAAGAAACAGCAAAATCTATACAAACAGTTGGGATTTCTTGTAGGTCCAGCCCCCTAGGTTCAGCAGGCATTGTCCCTCCAAACACTGGTCCTTTCCTGCTCTCACTAAACTGGCCCATCCTAGGCCCCGTGGAATCAGACCCACCCAGACAGCAGCCCCAGGGAATGCAGAGATCTGAGCAGTGGACTACCTCCACTTCAAAACCAGGGAGTTCTAAACCATTCCCTTATGGTAAGAACTCACAACTCACCTCCTCCCTCTGCCCACCTTCACTTACCCCTAGGAGAAAAACTCTCCTTTCACTCAAACACCTGGTCCACCATTACCAAGGACCACTGGGTTCTGAACATTGTATCTCAGGGATACAAATTTTCCTTCCACACCCTTCCAACCCCAAAAGGTTCCCAGACCTACCACCAAATCAGTGGGCAGAGGCACAAAAGCAAATCCTTTCCCTGCTCTCTATGAGGGCAGTAGAGCACATTCCTGCAGAACAGATAGGCCAAGGTTTCTACTCCAGACTTTTTCTGGTGCCCAGAAAAGAAGGCACCTGGTGCCCCATCCTTGATCTATCCATTCTAAACACCTTCTTGGTGATCCCAAAATTCAAAATGCTCACCCTCCAGCAGCTGCTACCCATGCTATCCAAGGACGCTTGGCAAGCCACCCTAGATCTAAAAGAGGCCTACCTCCACATTCCTATCAGGGAATCATGCAGGAAATATCTCCACTTCAGGGCAGGATCTCAACATTTTCAGTTCTATGCGCTTTCCTTTGGCTTATCTACTGCTCCCAGAGTTTTCACAAAATGTCTGGCTCCGGCCATTGCCTTTTGCAGACAAAGAAATATTCAGATTTACCCATATTCAGATGACTGCCTTATTCAGGCAAACATCCAGGAAAAGCTGTTCAAGCACCTGGCCTTTGTAAAGACCCTACTAACCTCCCTAGGGTACACTATCAGTGAAAAGAAATTCAAACAGGTACCCACCCAAAAGATAATCTTCCTGAGAGCAAGTCTGGACAAAGCATCCCAGATGGCATACCTTACTCCAGAGAAACAAATTTTCCTGACAGCCTACTTCTCTCAACTAGCCACCAGGCCCCAGCTAACTGCAAGGAAGATCCTGCAAGCGCAGGGGTTCATGGCATCTTCCATACTACTCATTCCATATGCCATACTGCATATGAAGAAACTTCAGTGGTACCTAAAGAGCCTTTAGTGTCAACACTCTCAAGACCTGGAAACTCTTCTACCTATAATTCCTTGCCTCAGAAAAGATTTTCTTGTGTGGGCAACAGCATGCTCCCACAACAAGGGAATGCCTTTCTCCCCAGCCCCTCACCACAGATGCATCAGACTATGCTTGGGGTGCACACCTGGACGGCAGGTGCATACAGGGCCAATGGAGCCTACAGCAAATCCCTCTGCACACCAGTCAAAAAGAGATGATGGCTGTGCAGCACACCTTGATAGCTTTCAAGCCCCTTCTCTCTCCAGAGGCTCTATGATCAAAACAGACAACATCACTGTGATGTGGTACATCAACAAGCAGGGAGGGACTCACTCCTACCCTCTATGCAGGCTGGCCATGACCCTTTGGCACACAGCCTCTGCCATGCAACTACACCTGTTAGCACAATTCCTACCAGGCTCTCTCAACTCTCTGGCAGACCAATTAAGCAGAAATCTTCTGGACCCACATAAGTGGCAACTCAACAGAAGTACCTTCATCCTAATAACTCAGAAATGGAGAACCCCAAAGGTCGACCTCTTTGCCTCCCACACCAACCATCACCTCAGCAAATTCTGCACCAGGGAGCATCACTGCATGGCTTGGAAAGTGGATGCCCTGTCCTTTCCCTGGGTCAGTCTATCAGTCTGTGCCTTTCCTATCCTACATCTCATCCCCAGGGTACTGCTCAAAATAAGGGAGGAAGAACCAAGGACAATTCTTATAGCTCCAGACTGGCCCTGGCAGCACTGGTACCCCCTTGCTGCTCAGCCTGTCCCCGCTTCCCCCATGGCATCTTCCTCAGATTCCAAACCTCCTGACCAAGAGGGAAGGGGAATTCATGCATCCCCAGTTGCAGACACTCAAGTTGGCAGCTTGGCTTATTCCCTAACTCTGAACCAATCTGCCAATCTCAGTAAACAGGTTCTGAATGTTATCCATAAGGCCAGATGCCCTAGCACCTGAAAGTCTTATGCTGATAAATGGAAAAGGTTCTGCACCTGGATCCAGGCTAAGGGAGACAATACAGCACAACCCTCCCTCCCTCCCTCTCATCCTAGATTACTTAGCTGACCTACTACACAGTGGCCTCTCTTTTTCCTCTATAAAAATTCATGCATCTGCTATTTCTGCTAATTTTTCCACTGAGCAGTCTCTTTTCTCACACCCTCTGATCACAGTTCCTAAGAGGGGCTAGCAACTTGAGGCCACCCAGAAGGGCATCAATACCAACTTGGGATCTTAACTTCATATTGGAAAAGCTCACCCTGCCCCCTTTTGAATCAGCTTCTTCTGCAGAGCTAAAATTTCTCTCCTGGAAAACAGCATTCCTTCTGGCCATCACTTCAGCCAGAAGAGTCTCTGAGCTGCAAGTACTCATGGCTGTGGAACCCTTCATCATCTTCCATGCAGATAGGGTATTCCTCAGAACTAACCCATCCTTCATGCCCAAGGTGGTGTCCAGTTGGCTCTCAACCAAACCATTCATTTGCCCACCTTTTTTCCTAACTCTGAGAAGAAGGGGGAAAGGATTCTTTACTCTCTAGATATGCACAGACAGCTCAGATTATATCTGGACAGGACTAAATCCTTCAGAAAGTCTGATCAATTGCTGGTTAGCTTTGCTACAGGGGCAGAGGGCAAAGCCATCTCCAAGCAAACCATTTCCAAATGGATAGCACACTGCATCCATTTCTGCTACAACCAGCATGGAAAGCATCCACCCAAGGGGGTCAGGACACACTCCACCATAGCAGCCTCCACCTCTGCATCTTTCCTCAGAGGAGTCCCCACCAAGGACATCCTAGAGGCTGCCACATGGACTTCTGTTCACACTTTAACCAAGCATTACCACCTGCTTCTCTTCTCCAAATCCAGGGCAGGATTTGCCTCTGCAGTCTTGCAGGGCATCCTAGCCAGCCACTAGTTTCCTTGACTGCCTCCAGCCATTTCCTCAGCTTTGGGAATCTACCCAAATGTGATGACTGTCACAGTGAAACACGAAGAACATAGTACAGTTGTGTGCACTTACCATAAATGTAGATGTTCGAGTGTATTCACTGTTGCAGTCCTGGTTTCCCTCCCTCCATCTGCTTTAGTCTCTTTCTCCTTTTATTACCATTCTTCCTTACTCTCCTTTCCTTACAAGGGACATATTCATATTTGTTTTCCACTAGTGGGGTTTCTTCCACCAGAACCTGGCCTCCTACTCGGGGGCTCCTGACAGGTTAGGGCAAGAAAAACTGATGTAATTGCATTGGCTGCCTTACTTTATACTACTGATGACCTGACGTCAGTCCTCAAGCGACAGCAACTGATGCAGAAATACTAAGTCTCTGGTATTCGGGCTGGACGAGGGCTACCCTGGCAGGGATAACGCAAATGTGATGACTACAGCAGTGAATACACTCAAACAACTACATTTATGGTAAGTGTACACAACTGTACTTTCTCCATTCAGAGTGATGTTGTACAGGTTGCCTATTCTCTAACAGCAACTAAAAGCATGTATAAAAAAGAAAACAGCCCACAGGAACTGTACTAATTAGGTAAATAATGAACAGTTTAAAAATAAATAATCTTGTACAAGATAAAAATTAAATTCCTGATTCACAGACTGTAATGCATTACACCGTGCTCTTAACTGCCACATGCGTAATCACCCACTCATATGCACATGCATAAACACAGATTATTAGTACTCAACAAAATCCAGAAAATTCTGAAAAACAATAGGATCTGTCTCAACTTTCTCCAACCCCACAGTATCTTTCACTGCATAAAAAAAAACTACAAACACTCTACTGTTTTCCTTTGTGCACGTATGCATCAACAAATACTACAAAAATAACTCTGACCTGACTCAGATGACAAATGTTCATAAAATGAAAAAAGCAGCATTACAAGACTTTCTTTGCACAACACAGTAAAAGCTGTATTTCAAGAGCTACAATTTCCCCTGTAGCCCGTTTATTGTATTCTGCAAATATAAAACAAGTAAAAAGACAGAAAATAGCTACAAGTTGTAGTGCCTAATGCACACACATTTTTCAGAATTTCATTTATTTATTTATTTTAATGAATGATTTACAAGTACATGAGTAAAAGAACAGTCATTAAACTGTCAATAAATAACAGAAAAAACATGAGTTCTGTCCCAATTTTGTAGCATAGCCAAAGAGACTGGAAGCCCTGCAAGCTGTATGTGGCCAAGCCAGTTGCAGTACAGAGATTATAGATTTTGTTTTATTTCAATACCTTGCCTTTACTATTTTTAAATTCCATTGCTCATTTACCACAGAACAACTTCTGCCAAATGAAACAGGATGCTAGAACAGTTTGAAAGACTCTTACTGAACTTTGCTGCTGTAGGTCTGCCCTCTGATAAATCATTAGCAGAAACCAAAGCTGTTTTCACAAGATTTTAACCAAAATGAGAAGAGCTTGTAAGCAGTAAATATCAAAATTAAGTCAAAGTAATATCTCCATGGATACATATTACATTGTTGAATCGTAAGAAGTTCAAACGCCATATCGTCAAACCTCATGTTCGAACTTGGAAAACGTTTCAATGGGGATTTCCATTCAGTGCGGAAAGGGAAGATTTCCCTTTACTGCACTGTAGTGCAATCTCAGAGTTGGTATATTTAAAGAGTGGGGTGTGTGGGGGGCACAGTCCCCATGTGGGGGGTGCAGGGGGGCTTTCCTCCCTGCTTACAACCATCAGGTAGGGTTTTTTTTTTTTTTACATTTTCGAACTTTTGAATGTTTGAATGAATGGGTTCGACCATATGGCATTCGGACATTTAAAAGTTCGACAACGTAATATGAACCCCATCTCCACATGTATAAAAACAAAAACTGCAAAATATAGTAAACCATACAACCATAATAAAAACATCTTGCACTTTACTGTTTTGTTATCAGATGCATTGAATTACTTCCTTCACTTACTTACATATATATTTTTTATTTTATAAAATGACTTCTGTTCATTTAAGACTGCTTTGCATAGATTATTTCTACAATTTAAAAATGTAAAATGAGATAATTTGCATCTAACCATCATGCTAATATCTTTTTGTTCATATCATAGTATTACTTACAAACAGTTTCACAAATCCATAACACAAAATATATCTATTTTATTAGTGCATTAAACCACCTGAAAGTGTTGGTCAGTTGGCTGTGTGGTAATTAACATGCCTGAATGCAGATGGGCAATTGGGCTTTGGTTTTATGCTTTACAATGCAGCTGATTATCACATGGCAGTCATCACCATCCTCTTGTGCCTTGAGAATTATGCATTGATTTCTTTTCTATTCAGCTTTTTAATGCTTCTTGTCTTTCAAACTCACACATACTTTCTCTTGAAGTAATATTTTAAATGTTAACACTTTTCATCTAGTCCTCTGAATTGGCGTGATCTTTAAAAATACACACCTGTGGATTTAGATGGAACCCCACAGCTCATGTTTAGGACTGCGGTAAAAAAGGTTCTGTTTCTGTAGTGCAGTATTTTCTGATGTAGAGACACTTTAGCCGGAATGAAGAAAGACCTCATAATCAGCTAATTTGCATGTCTTCACTGTGAACTACTGTTTACTTTGAGTACTAATCAGCACTTCCTGTGATAGTTAAAACTGGCGGTCAATGCATCATGTTGGCATAGGCAGCCCCCATTCACTCTCCCACACATATAGACACACCACATATCCCATACATGTCACTGTGCTGTCAGAATGTCCCTGATATCTCCCTTTTTCCTGTTGTCATAAACAACTGATGATTATAGTCAGTTATTAATGCAAGACATTACAGTTTCACACTTTTGTAAATGCATACTGATGCAAAAGCTGCTATTTTAGTGCCTAAGATAAGAATAAGAATAATATAATAAGAGATATAAATATAATATAAGAATAATAATTTAACTCTGTCTCTCATTGTGTGTTTTTAACCAACCACTAATTCTGGCTTTGTCTAGTTTTTTTGGCCTACAAGGTTGAGAGGTATGTTTACATATCCCTCCTGTCTCTCTCCCTTGTAACTCACAAACTGTTGCAGGCATTGGACAATGCTCACAGTCCTCAGTATATGGTGAAAAAGCTCTTACTGTACTTTCTTATAAGTTATCACATTCGGTAAATGCTAATGTTTCCTGGCTGATGTGACAAGGGTGCAGGGTTTGATACCTTTTATCTCTCCTTTGTAATTTAATTTTTTTCATATCTTACCTTTTATATCCATTACATTTCTGATGTTTAGTGATGGCACAAAGGACTTATATTCTTTATGGAAGATGTGAGGTATAGCTGTGGAATCCCTCGGTGTCTATTGTTTTCCCTGGTCCACATTATGTGTATGTGCCATTAAGGCATAATGATCTAAAATTATGTATGGTGTTTATTGTTCTCCCCAGTCCACATTATGTGTAAATGCCATCATGATGATCTAAAATTATGTTTTGTGTTTATTGTTCTCCCCAGTCCACATTATGTGTAAGTGCCATTAAGGCATGATGAAGCATTACTAATGCTTTTCTCCCAGGGACCCCACTGAAAAGGGGGTCTTTGTGCCCAGCCGGACTTCTATAGTCAACAAATGTAAAATAAGCAAATAATATAAAGTTATCCCTGGTGGTTAGTCTAACCCCCAATCCCAAGCCTTATATACCCAGACACACAGACAGACAAATAGAGACACACACACAAAGCCCTATCACACCCGATCTCACTCACATATACACTCACTCACTCATTCATACACACACTACTGTGACCTTCCAGGCAGACACACGCTCACATATAAACTCAAACTTGCAGCTACATGCATATACCGACATGCACACACCCCCTAATAATATGTGACCACTAAACTCCCCAGAACTTACCTTTACCATTATGGGTTGACACAACTTTTGGCCATGTTCATTGACATGAGTTAATTTACATGAATCGCTCGGCTGCATAAATGCCTCACTGTACGCAGTTCTGTGGGAGAACAAATGGTTAATTAATGTATGTCTCATACCTGGAATACTTCATTAGCATCTAGCACATTCATAGAGAGAGATAGAGAGAGAGAAAGAGAGAGACAACCTGCCACAGTCCTTCTCAGTTTCATACAAAAGCATTGTGACACGGTTGTCGCTGAAAACAAGAAAGTTACAAGGAGGCATACACTGAATTCATCCTATAATCATAATGCTCTCCTGATAAATTATTATTGTAATGCAAGTATATCCTAACAAATGTAGTAAAACTGTTTGTCAAGATGCTTCACATCACCAAGATGATAGCTTATTAACCTCCCCACCCACCCATCAGTTCTATCTGCTCAGCCCCTGGCTACTTTTCCCAAAGCAGACCTGATACATTTTACTGCAGTGGTTAATGTTAATAAATGTAACTCCCCTCTTCACTTAACAGTAGCCAACAGATGGACCCCTTGTCCTGTTACAGCAGTGTATTTTGTTTTTACTGTTAGATTATAAAGACACTGTTAATATCCCATTGATTTACTACTTAGAGCATTGGTGACTCACCACAGTAAAACAGTCTGCATCTGCTGTTTTTAATAATTACTATTTATCAAACAGGTAAAATTTAAGCAGTATAGCTACAGTATATTCATGCTAGTTCTACAGCTTACTGACAGTTTCTTGAAGACTCCCACGAATATGGACTAGGTGCAACCCGCTCCTTTTGCCCTTGCTACACTTGAGCTCACTCCGCTCTCCTACCCTACCCCCATTCCCACACACTCCCACTTTCCTGACCTTTATACCTAACAAACCACTTCCCTACTAGGGTTGCCAACCATCCAGAATTCTTCTGGACTGTCCTTAATTAAGGAACACTGTCCAGAAAACAGACTGCACTATACTGTTTGGAAAAATAAAATATCTTCTTTTAATTAAAAAAAAATACTTTTTTTTTTTTTTTTTTTTTTAATGGCATTCGTCTTTAAGAACGCCCTTTGCGTCCGGTTGCACATGTTCCGCACAGGTGAAATGGAATTTGAATTCCAGAAGAATATGTTTGGACTGAGCAGCAGCTGTAGACTATCATGAATGGTCAGACAAGTGAGAGGTATGTGTGACCAGCAGTAGCTTGAAATGGTGCAGCCTGTCACATGTAATGAGCAACATACTGTGGAAGGCAGGCTTGAGGATTTGTAAAATTATTTTCTGTTGAGCAGCTTTCACTCCACACAGCAGTTATTGAGTGTACTTTATTGAGAAGGTACTTTAAGTGAAGAAATGTATAATTTTGACAACAAGGTTTTTCTTTTTTTTTGAGTAAAATTGACTGAGTGATCATCTTTCCTCATATACTGTATCAACATCCTATCACTTTGTCTATGTGGGTGGTTTTTCCCAGGATGTCATTTGCTAGTTGGCAGTGTTTGACTTCCTTGGAAGTCAATGTGACAGTGACTTGATCCATTACATCAGCTATTCCCACTTTGGCAATCCTTGGCTCAGTGCATTGGTATAAGCTACTTAAGATTTTTTTCTCTTTATTTCCGTGACTGGTGGTGCAGAATCTGAAAGTGACAAAGCCAAAGTAGGAACTTCTTAATCTGAAGTGGATTTTATTAAGTACTGAGAGTATAATATTCATGTTATAACAGCTGCAGGTCTTTGGGCTTCTGAAGATTGATAACATGTTACCAAAAATGTGCAGGCCTCATTTTGCTGGCATGTACTTTTATTAAAAACTTGTTGAATATTGCACTTGAGTGCTTAGATGTGTAAACATGGCAATTCAGTTATCTAACTCGTAAAGGTTTGAAGTTACCACTAAAGCTGTGTTTTGGAAACATGCATTTTATTATTTTTGTCTTGTTCATCATTCAGAAAGCACTGAATTTGCATTCACTTCGAAATTGCTAAGTATTAGCCATAATAAGATTTTCCTTACTAATATTAGTAATTTAATAAAAAAAAAAGTTTGTGCAGTTAAAGGTTGCTTAATCAAGCAGTGCATTAAATTCTGAACATAATTTTAAATGCAGTAAAATGTTTTGTTTACTGATTGTGATTGGAAATCCATTGTGCATGCTTGTAATCAACTAAAGCCAGTTTTATTTTTACAGGCACGTGCATTTTGTCCCCTCCCCCCAATAATGTGTGTGCTCCTTTGTCTTCTTAAACTGCTTTTGCCTTTTGAAGTCTGAAGTTCAGTCAATCATCCTGATAGTATGATTTTTTTTGCTTCCAAATTAATTTAAAATGTTATGCTTTTCCAACAGTTCATTATTTTATCACTTTTTGTGTCCTTCGTTATTGCAGTAGATAGTACACACAAAATGGTACCGTACAGTGCAAAGTGCAACATTAAACAAAAAGGCAAACCCACCTGTGTGCATTGTTCAGAGTACATATTCTTTTTCACAGATTACTGTTGCTATTTTATAAAGTTATGCATCCTCGAGGAGCATTTTCTGCTTGCCACTCATTTTTGATGAATGAGTACTTATTTTGAACACTGAAGAATAGCTGTGATCTTTAATACTAACATTTGTTTTTTTAGCTGTTGTTACCCAATACCTGTGGTCTAGCAGCCTCAGTATGTGTTGTGCAGGTCCAGTGTTGTAGAATCTCTGTGGTACTTCATATATTTTCCTTCTTGCTTATTTTGTTAGAAATGTCTATATACATCTTGCATTTGCTACTACATTCCTATTTTTTTTGGAGTGATGGCTAAGTGAATTCTAGTTAACTTCTTCTTCTTCTTTCAGCTTTTCCCGGTTAGGGGTCGCCACAGCGGATCATCTGTCCGCTCATGATTGGCAGTGGAATTTTTACAGTGTCGAGTTGCCAGCCCAGCACCCAACCTTCCACAGAAGGTTGCACACACACTCACACCTAGGGTCAGTTTAGAGTGACCAATCCACCTACTGCATGTCTTTGGGATGTGGGAGGAAACCTGTGCACCCAGAGGAAACCCACGTGACCACAGGGAGGACATGCAGACTCCGCACAGAAGGTACCCCAGCCGAGAATCGAACCGGAGAACCTCTTGCTGTGAGGCAACAACGCTAACCACTGCACCACCGTGGCCACTAGTTAACTGGTATCCAGAAATAGCAGGGATGTGTGCTGGCATGCAGCAGTGGTGAGCACTGGTTGTATCCAGACACATTGGGATTATAACAAGCATCTTTGTTGTCTGAAGAATGGAGATGGGTTATGTGGCTTGTTGCAGTAGTTGTCTTTTTAGTTGTAGTTAAGTGCCAAGTGGGAGATCTAGAAACATCTGCTAAGATGTTTCTCATTGTGGGGGCACTGCAGTGCACTTTTTTTAAAATAAAAAGACAAAGGAATGACCTCTTCCTTTTTGCAAGTTCAGATGGAGCTTGTTTCATCTCTTTATAGAGAATGTTTTGAAAGTTTGGGATGTTTGATTCAGAGGGGGGTAGAGCATTATTATATAGCACACACACACACACACACACACACACACACACACACACACACACACACACACACACATGCACAAAGGTTCTGTTTTTACTTTATAAAATAGTTTATTTACAACTGATATTATACCTTCTAACTGCACCTTTTTGGCTCAAAATTGTTCTCTCTCCCTCCTTAAAACTGGTGATTGTTGGAGAAAGGGTAGTGGCTTATATTTAATAAATAATGGCAATAATTAGAGTTATAGACTTTTTTACTTCAGAAAATTCTTATTAATCCACATTCTCTGATTTTGTTGGCTTTTCAAGTTAATAGTACTAACATTTTATGAGTCCACAATTATTTTGGGATTTGTCACTGATTCTGGAGGTAAGAGGTCAAGACCTATGACTGAAACACCAACCAAAGGCTTCTGGTATCCCCAATACCACACACACAACTGGTCCTCCTCACTGGAACAGTTATGGTCCTTTTACTGTGAAATCTCAGGAACATAGCAGAAAACAAAATATGAATACATTAGTACTGACTTCAGACTTTCTGGTGTATAGTATTGCATAGAAAAGCTACAAGAAATTGACTCCAAGAAAATGGGGTTTATGCATGCACCACTTAACACAATAAAGGCACAGTAAAACATAAATTATATCCTTCAAGGTGTAGCATATCTTCCTTCGTGAAACACTGAAATATAAAGTTCTTTGCTAGCAACAACCTTTTCATTAGTTACAGATCACTTTAATGTGGAATTTATTCAGATGACTTTTACTTCTGCAGAAATTGTGGATATTGACTGATATTAGTGGATTGTAATGACATAAGTTTGAGTGGCCTTTTATGGTTGCAATGTTCTGAATTGGGCAGTTTTGTCATCATTGGTTCATATGTTTTGTTTCATTGCTTACTGGAAAAATGTTCAAAACTATAAATTTAAAACATGCTCTAACAAGTGGTGCTGTATTATACAAGGGATACAATTTAATTATTATATATTATAAATTAATACAATCAGGAAGGTGGTCCTAAAAATGTGTGCAAGGGGTCTATGATCTGAAAACAGCCCAAAAGTAAATGTAATCTGCCACTGGCTATATACATTTTCTTTGAATGTGGGTTTCAATGCTGTTTCAGTGAATGTATGTTTCAAAGGCAGAGACGTTTTAATGCTAAGTCTGCTTTCATTGTGAGACTGTATTGCTTTGTTTAGCAAATGTCTATCAGTGTTTGTGCTATAAATTTTTAAATAAAAGTTTTAAATTAAATCCAAATATTTGTAATCATTGCAGAAGTAAAGCAGAAGATGGTATGCACACCGAGAGTTTATGTCAACTGGGGAGAAATGGAGAAATAGTCAAGAATGGGACACTGGAATGGCTGCATGGGGGGGGGGGGGTATCAAAATTACATACATTTTGCTTTCACATACATCTCCAGAATTGTTGACATGGAAGTTGGCAACCCTAAATGCCCTACAACTGTATTGTATATTTCTGATATATCACTGTAGTATATTGTTTGTTCATTCTATTTTTATTTTTACTTATTCTATTCATTTTTTACTGTATTTTCATAAAATCAGCTCCTTTTCTTCTGTACTGAACTTTAATAACTTGACTTAAAGCATTTTCTGTATTAACTTTTGTGGAGATTTTCTCCCCAGGCCTCCGCTGAAAAGGGATCTATGCCATCGGACTCTCCTGATTAATAAATGTAAAATAAAATAAATAAATAAAAAATAAAATCTACTTCATTGAACCATGGTTTTCAGAGTTCTTGGTATAAAAAGCACTTTTCATTTCACAGAAAGTGTTCTTAATGAGGTTATTGCACTTGGGAAATTAACTGTTCATAGCCCACAGTGACATTGTATATGAAAATAATTAATTTTGATAAACAGGGAGCACAACCACCTAACGTGATGGGGTGCCACCCCACTAAAAACTGTCGATTGTATATTTTTATGAGTTCCTTTGAAGCCTGATTACCAATCTGGCAAGCTTAATATAGTCTGTTTTAGTCCATCAAGCATTGAAAGCCATCATATATCCATTATCAAGGCACCATGCCTCAGTCTTTTCTGAACTATGGGCTGCTAGCTTCAGGATGTATACATTTTCCTGTTTATACAGTCACTGAGACCATTTGCAAGAAAATTATGAGATCTTGCTCCTACATAATTAGTTAGTCATACTGCATTTTCCATACTTGTAGTAACAGAGTATAGCTGTATAACATCATAAATCCTCTGTAGGAACCAGACGATGATGGCACAACAGATGATTTTAATTTCTGATAAGGACAGAACTTTACAGACAGGTGGAGTCTGGTGGAGCTCAAATGAATAAACTCATACAATTGTATGCATTTTCTTAAAAACAAATACCAGCAATAAAGCTTTCAAGTACAATGTATAATAAATATAACAGTTTGTTACATATTATAAAATTAGAAATAAATAAGGCAAAAATGAGAAATATAGTGCAGTGTGTGGGGAGAAAGCCTCCCTGGACTACATGAAAAGGGACATAGAGGAGCTCTCTGATTATGTAGCCCAGGCAGGTATGACCCTGACCTTGAGCAGTATCCTACCTTCACCAAGAATGATGCCACAGTACAGAGACAAGATGATCAGCTTTAATAATTGGCTTAATCACTGGTGTCATTCAAAGGGGATCCAATGTCTGTCTGCCTGGGATGACATGCTGGACAAGCCACGTTGCTTCGCAAGGGACGGCTTGCATCTGTCGCCCCTGGGCTTCTGGATATTGGCTAAGGCTCTTGCCACCCCCATAGTGCCTTTTTTAGGCCAGGCTCAAATTCTAAACCCACCACCCTAGAACAAAACAAAGGAAAAAAACTAAGGGTAATGCTGCTCAATGCCAGAAGTCTCAACCTCAAGATGCACGCACTCGAAGCCCTTCTCAGTATGGAGAACATCGATGTCTGTGCTGTGACTGAAACCTGGTTCAAGGCTCCTGAGAGCACCCCGGCACTATCAGGTTTTACCTCATATCATGCGTTCCGGCCCCAAAATCCAGACAACACCAAGAAAGGAGGAGGGGTGTCCATATTCATCAAAGATACCCTCACCTCCAGGTTGGTGGCAACGCACGATGCATCGGAGACCATCCAGGTGCAATTAACCGTTGGCAAGACTGCTTTACAATTTGTAGCATGTTACAAGCCACCCTCTCAAACTCAGGATCCTCACACAGCATTCCTGAAAACTCTGGAGGGGATAAATGTAACCCCAAACACCATCATACTAGGTGATTTCAACTATCCAAACATAGACTGGGATCACTACTCAAGCCCCAACACTCTAGCCCAAAGGTTCCTAGAGTTCATAAACTCTAATGCCATGGAACAACTAGTCACCATGCCCACAAGAGGTGAAAACATACTTGATCTCATCATCACAAACATGGGGTCACAATGTTCAACACCGGAGGTATACCCTTCATTTGTGAGATCAGATCATAAACTAATCTCACTGGAAGTCCACATCCCGCCCCCACCCCAGATAAAAAAGACCACAGTGAAGAACTTCTCTAAAGCCGACTTCACACTTCTTAGGACTGGTGTGGTCTCGTTCAAGGCCCCTGAGCCAGCGGAAACCATCACTAAAGCCGCTGAATCACTTACAAATGCCTTCTACCAGCACCTCCAGGACTGCATGGATCAGGCAATCCCAAACAAAACAAAGACTCTTTGTACCAAAGGCAGGCATCCAGTCTGGTGGACCCCAGCCATAAACAAGCTCTACAACAAAAGGAGAAAGCTACTACAAGACAGAGCAAAATCCTCAAAAGGGAAGACACCCTTGATCATCGTAAGTAAAAAACTAAGATCTCTCATAAAATCTTCCAAAGCAAATTTTGAAAGAAAAATTGCCACGGACTCAAAAGGCAACCACAAGGCCTTTTTTAGCTATGTTAGAAACCTGGGAGGAAACTCCCAGATATGTTCAGAACTGGTTCAAAATGATGTAAAGATCATTGAACCTACAGACATTGCCAACATACTGGCTGACAGGTTCAGTGCAAATTTCTCCCCCCCCCCAAAAGGAGAAATATCTATACCAGAGGATTGTAGCCTCCCAAACATCTCAAATGCTCAAGTAAGAACAGCTCTCTCCAAGGCAAAAAACACAGCATCCATGGGACCAGATGGTGTCCCCGGTTGTGTGCTCCACGAGCTCATTGAGGAATTAAACCCGCAGTTAGGGCAGCTGTTTAATCTTAGCCTCACCTCAGGATATGTACCCAAGGAATGGCGTACGGCTACTGTGGTCCCATTACACAAAGGCGGTGCCTCCACCGACCCTGGAAACTACCGTCCCATCAGCTTGACAAGCCTGGTCTGCAAAGCTATGGAGAGGATCATTATGGAACTCATAAATAAAGACATAGGAGACCTGCAGACATTGGATCAAACCCAATTTGGCTTTGTCAAAGGCAGATCATGCCTTTTAAACTTGGTTGACTTTTTCGAAACAGTCACCAAGGCCATTGATGAGGGCAAGGCAGTCCACACAGCCTACCTTGACCTAGCAAAGGCCTTCGGCACGATACCCCACTCAGGCATCATAGAAAAACTCACCAGTTTAAACGTAAACCCATACGTCACAAGATGGGTTGCAAACTGGCTAAGTGACAGAACCCACAGGGTTAGAGTTGCTGACGCCATGTCAGATTCCAAGCCTGTCACAAGCGGTGTCCCACAGGGCTCGGTCCTGGGTCCACTCTTGTTCGGCATCTACTTTTCGGAAGTACAGGCAAGCACAGGAGGATTATGGCTGACAAAGTTTGCAGATGACTGCAAACTGGGCGCCATAGTTAAAAACACATCAGACACAGATATCCTTCAGAAGGGTCTCATAGAAACGGATAACTGGTGCCAAAGCCATGGCCTAAAGTTAAACGCTAAAAAATGCATAGTCATACCCTTTGGGAAAAACAAGGTTACCCCTAGCTACCATATAGGTGGCAATCCACTAAGCACAGAAGAGGTTATCAGGGATCTGGGAACCCAGGTTGATAGTAACCTCTCATTTGACACCCACATTGCCAAAGTTGTTAGGAAGACCTTCTACATTGCCCACTTGATCATGAAGGGTTTCACATCTAGGTCAAGGGAGGTCATCATTTCCCTGTACTCATCACTTATCAGACCGATGATTGAGTACAACGCCCCATTTGGAATGTATCTGACCCGACACCTGCAGCAATTGGAAAGGCCCCAAAAGTTCCTCACCAAAAGGATAAAGGGTCTCAAGAATATGTCCTATGCTGCCCGACTGAAGGAGCTCCAGCTCTACTCAGTCGCTTACCGCCTGCTCAGAGGTGACCTGTGCCTGACATGCAAGGCCATGTCCAACCTGGAATTAATGAACATGCTTCACCTCAAAAAATCTAAGTCCATCAGATCCACAAGAGCACGAGACTTAAACCTTGACACGACCATAAATAGGACGTTCTGGAGGAACAGATTCATCACCCAGAGACTCCCTATGCTGTGGAACAAAATCCCGGTACATGTGAGGCAGAGCACCTAGCTGGCTTTGTTCAAGAGAAATCGTGACCAATGGATGGGAGATCGTAGGTATACCCCAGGGATTACATCAGTGTCACTGCTTGACAGAGGCACAGCAAAATAATGGGCATAATATCTTTCAATCTAAAGGGGTGGCGTAAGCCACAAAAACTCTGGGATAGACTTATAAATGCCCTAGGGCAGATAGCCTAGTATGAACCTATGAACCTATGAACATATTATAATGTCTTTCATATTTGTCTTTGATATAGCAGAAGCTGTTTATATAATGTATAGCATCTTCCTTGTTACTATTTCTAGACCTTCCTACTTCACTAAAGACTGCATGAAATTGTGTTTCATTGGTCTTTCTTTCATCTGTGACACCAGCAAATAAGACATATTAGAGTAGCAATGCTGTCTGATTTTGTTGTCCTATTTTCTTATATAGCTCCATTTCTGCATATCAGTTATTTAATAATAACATTTACACTGTGTTATATGACATAATTCAGCATTTATGAAAATGTTAGTTAACCTGAATATGCTGTGATTATGTAGTTTAATATTATATTTGTATTTTTGTGTATTCTACTGCTATGTTCTACAAAGCATGCATTACTGCTTCCTTAGGTGTGTAAGTTTATTATATGTTGTATTTTATTTGCCTTATTGCTTATATCAATAACCATAGTATGGAATTAACTACTGACATTAAAATGATTCTGTAATATAACTGTTTTCTATCTGCGTCTTTCTTGATTTCATTCAGAGTGCTGTGTTTGGATGTTTTTTCCAGCACATGCATTTCACTTTGCAGAAGGCTTGCCACTGAGGTGACTGTTTTCATTATAACAGTATCACCCCAACTCGGTGATTGTTGTTCCATATATGCACACTTCACATGCATCCCAGGAATCACTACAGGCTGTATGTGAGTTAGTAAACCTTTGCTTTAGAAAATGTCCTTCGATAAAGCCCATACTGAACATTGAAGATTCTAACGGGGATACATTAATTGATATTGAAAATCTGCAGGAAAAACAAGCATACCTATTTATTGCAGCAAATTCATATGTAATCAGCAACTACATTCTAAAATGCCACCATTTCTTTTCACTTGAAAATAGAAAGAAAAGCCTTCAAAATATCTTTTAAAATAATGTCACCTCTAAACAAAGCAATCCATGCTAAACTGCTGTCTTCATCGCTTCCAGTCCACATGTGTGCAAAACCTTTATGATTTCAACAGCTGTGTCTTAACAAAATACATTAATTGAAGCATATGGACAACATGAAAATGAGAATATGGATACAGATCATTTTACAACTGGATGGTAGATCACTACTCATGGTAACCAGAAGATCCTTACTGTTGTATCTGTTGAACTCATACTTGTTATAAAAAGAATGGAAGCGTGTAGGAGGGAGGGGCTTTTCATTTCAGAAGGTGTGTCCTATTCACAAACAAACCTTACTATATGACTCACAGTGTGTTCAGGGCTACAGACGTAAACCTCTGGGTGTAGAAGAAAGAAATGCATTTTGAGTTATGCATTACATTATACTGACTTCCCAGTATGTTCATGACAGTCTTTATTCTGTGGTTGCTGCTTTTGAAACATTATTTCTGTTGTCAGTGTTTAAGCTCTCCCTGCCTGCCTACAAAGATGTTAATGAACTCTGTATTTCCTGGGTGTTTATGTTATTTTTAAAAATGACGTGAATGTATGCCAACCCTGCCATTTGTGCTGGTCTTTCTTTACTTAACTGTATCATAGCAAGACTATTTTTAGATAAATGCTTCCATAAAATTTTGGGTGATGTTTCTTTGTTAAACTCTTATTTGTAACTGCATTTTAAAATGAATCATTCCATAGTTCCATTTATTGTAGTCTGACAAAAGTTTTATCAGAGGAACTATTTTACATAACGTTATTATTATCATTATTATTATTGTTGTTATTATTACTATTCACATTTACAAAACAAGTGCATAGGCAGCCCACTTTTTAAGTAAAATAGTTATAATTATGTATAGAATAGGTGATATTAAATAATACTGGACTTTCCAGAAATAATGAAGCCTTCTGCCTGTGATGCTGGACCTCAGAATGCTTCTCAGCAATCCAGTGTTGCAAATATTCTTGGGTAGTATTGCTTACTTTAATTGCATTTTGGTGTGTATCATGCTTTGAAATATTTTTGTGAGGAAAATCCAGGAGGCAGTGTGGGAATGTAAAAATGAACATCTTTAAAATGATATTCTTCTGATTGCCACATAATCATGCCTTGTACATCACCATGCAAATGCCATCTAGTCGCATGGACTGTAACTAATGCCAGAAATGTAATCTCAGCCCTGAAGTTGTTTTAAAACATGAAACGCAGCTGCAACTTTATTTTGCTTAGTCAGATGCTGGATGTGTAAGACAGAATTAGGGGCTAAAACTACTGAAATGATGTATGAAGCAGCAAGATATGCCTGTCTTTATGTTCCTCAGTCTGGTCTTCTCTGTTTCCTGCACACTGGCCTCAGTTCTTGTACCTGTATTCTCATTCTTATTTAGCATATTGCACTACTGTGTATAAGTGCCAAGCGTTAACCTGCTTAATCAGACTGCAGAGACTTCATTTAGTGCATAATGGTATTTATTACTGCTTGGTTGTAACTTGATTAAAGTGCAGCTATCATTCTAAGTCTTTTGGATTAAGCACTTGGGCTTCAAACCAGTTGTTTTACATTAGGAAGGTTTGTGGCAAGCACTGTGGTGGCAGGACAGGTAGCTTTCATCCTTCTAAGTTGGGAACTGCTGACTGAGAGCCCAGTGTACAAGTGTATTAGTTCTGGTTTAGGCACTTGGGCTTCAGGCCAGTTATTTTACATTAAGAAGGTTCGTGGTCTGCACTCTTGTGGGAGAAGAGGCTGGACTCTGCCCTTCTGAGCTGGGAATTTCTGGTTAAAGGTTTATAGTGCCTGAATATTTGAACTGTATCTTACTGAAATTGGTACACCTTGTTTGCTCTAGCATAGACTAGATCCAGGCCTGCTGAATCTAGCTTTGTTTATATGCTTGTTGTTTGTTTGCTTGTTATTTCCCTGGAAGCTAATTCCACCTAATACGCAACTTCTCAGCTTCTGTGGATCACTAGTGATATCTGCATTGCTTACTGTACTTATTTCCTTGTTTCACTTGAAAGAAAGTTACTGTTTGTCGTTTTGCATTTAGTTACTTGTAACACATTGCACTCAAGTTACCTGGCACTTGCTCACTAAAGCAATTATATAAGTCAGCACTAAAAATTAAAAGCACTACACCCTCACTCCCCACTGGCCCTTGTTTTCAATTAAGGATTTCCCAATATTATTCTAGCATGTCCAAAGGTCAGTTGTCAATCTCCTCTCCGGTCCAGCTGGTGAATCTGGGAATCTTGAGGCAATGTTATAACTGCCTCATGTACACAGACAACCCTCTCCTCCTCCCACATAACACAAATACTTGCGAGAGATGCAGCTATTTAGCCAAACTGGAGGCTGAGCTCTCTCAACTCAGGACTGGCAAGACCAGACAGGAGGAGAAGGCAACTACACACACCGCAAAACCAGCCTCACATAATGCTACCACTCCACTGAATCAAACACATAAACACACAAAGACATACTCGGAGGCTCTGAGTAAAATTTACCTAAACAGCAGAGGCCTCCAAAGCAGACACCCAAACAACTGCTACCTCAAGACACCCCACAAGCAACACATAAACCACAAAGCAGTATGCAAAGCAGTCACAGCCCTTAAGGCCAAATACAACACCAAACATACTTGTCATAGGTGACTCCATAGTCAGACACACTGGCGTCCCACTCACCAGGCTGAACAAGGGGAGGCTCACAGTAAGCTGCCTATCGGGCGCTAGAATCTGCCACATAACACAAGCACTCGGGTCACTCCACGGCAAGTACAAATATGACACAGTCATTGTCCATGCTGGTGTGAACGACCTGAGACGTACCTCCCTGGACTACATGAAAAGAGACATAGAGGAGCTCTCTGATTATGTAGCCCAGGCAGGTATGACCCTAACCCTGAGCAGTATCCTTCCTTCACCAAGAATGATGCCACAATATAGAGACAAGATGATCAGCTTTAACAATTGGCTTAATGTCTGGTGTCATTCAAAGGGATCCAGTGTCTGTCTGCCTGGGATGACATGCTTGACAAGCCACGCTGCTTCAAGGGATGGCTTGCACCTGTCACCCTGGGATTCCGGATATTGGCTAAGGCTCTTGCCACCCCCATAGTGCCTTTTTAGGCAAGGCTCAAATTCTAAACCTACCACCCTAGAAAACAAAATGGGAAGAAACTGAGGGTAATGCTGCTCAATGCCAGAAGTCTAAATCTCAAAATGCATGCACTCGAGGCCCTTCTCAGTATGGAGAACATCGATGTCTGTGCTGTAACTGAAACCTGGTTCAAGGCTCCTGAGAGCACCCCGGCACTATTAGGTTTTACCTCATATCATGCGTTCCGGCCCCAAAACCCGGACCACACCACAAAAGGAAGGGGTGTATCCATATTCATAAAGGATACCCACACCTCCAGGTTGGTGGCAACGCACGAAGCTTCGAAAACCATCCAGGTGCAACTAACCATAGGCAAAACTGCTCTACAAATTGTAGCATGCTACAGGCCACCCTCTCAAATTCGGGAACCCCACACAGCCTTCCTGAAGACACTGGAGGGTATAAATGTATCTCCAAACACCATCATATTGGGTGACTTCAACTACCCGAATATAGACTGGAAACATTACTCAAGCCCTAACTTTCTAGCCCAATGGTTCCTGGAGTTCATAAATTCAAATGCCATGGAACAGCTAGTCACTGTTCCCACGAGAGGAGAAAATATACTAGATCTCATTGTCACAAACATGGGGACAAAATGCTCCACACCAGAAGTATATCCCTCATTGGTGAGATCTGATCATAAACTAATCTCACTGGAAATCCACATCCCGCCCCCACCCCAAACAAAAAGACCATAGTGAAGAACTTCTCTAAAGCAAACTTCACACTACCCAAGACTGGTGTGGTATCCTTCAAGGCCCCTGAGCCAGTGGAAACCACAACCCAAGCTCTGAAGCCCTTACAAATGCCTTCTATGAACACCTCCAGGACTGCATGGATCAGGCAATCCCAAATAAAACCAAGACTCTTTCCACAAAGGGCAAAGCGTCCAGTCTGGTGGACCCCAGCCATTAACAAACTTTACAATAAGAGGAGAAAGCTATTACATGATAGAACAAAATCCATAAAAGGAAGTCACCCTGATCATTATTAGTAAAAAATACGAGCACTCGTAAAATCAACTAAGGCCAATTTTGAGAGAAAAATTGCCATGGATTCAAAGGACAATCATAAGGCCTTTTTCAGCTATGTTAGGAACCTGGGTGGAAACTCCCAGATATGCTCAGAATTAGTCCAAAATGATACAAAATCACTGAACCCACAGACATTGCCAACATACTGGCAGACAGGTTCAGTGCAAACTTCACCCCTCTCCCCTAAAGGAGAGATAACTATCCCAGCCGAGTGTAGCCTCCCGGACATCTCAAATGTGCAGGTGAAAGCTGCTCTCTCTAAAGCTAAAAACACAGCATCAATGGGACTGGATGGTGTCCCCGGCTGTGTGCTACACGAGCTAAATGAGGAATTAAACCCGCACATAAGGCAGCTGTTTAATCTCAGCCTTACCACAGGATACGTGCCCAAGGAGTGGCATACGGCAACTGTGGTCCCACTCCACAAAGGCTGCGCCTCTACGGACCCTGGTAATTACCGCCCCATAAGCTTAACAAGTCTAGTCTGCAAAGCTATGGAGAGGATCATAATGGAGCTCATAAACAAAGATATAGGGGACTTGCAGACATTGGACCCGACCCAGTTTGGCTTTGTCAAGAGAAGATCATGCCTTTTGAACTTGGTCGACTTCTTCGAAACAGTCACCAAGGCCATTGATGAGGGAAAGGCAGTCCATACAGCCTACCTTGACCTTGCAAAGGCTTTCGACACAATACCCCACTCGGGTATTGTAGAAAAACTTACCAGCTTAAATGTAAACCCATATGTCACAAGATGGGTTGCAAACTGGCTTAAGGACAGAACCCACAGGGTTAGAGTTGCTGGCGCTATGTCAGACTCCAAGCCGGTCACAAGTGGTGTCCCACAGGGCTGGTCCTTGGCCCCTATTGTTTGGCATCTACTTCTCAGAAGTACAGGCCAACATGGGAGGACTTTGGCTGACAAAGTTTGCAGACGACTGCAAACTGGGCGCCATAGTGGAAAGTGCATCGGACACGGATATCCTTCAGAAGGGACTCACGGAAACAGATAGCTGGTGCCAGAGCCATGGCCTGAAGTTAAATGCCAAAAAATGTCTAGTCATACCCTTCGGAAAAAACAAGGTAACCCCAAGCTACCATATAGGTGGCAATCCACTAAGCACAGAAGAGGTTATCAGGGACCTGGGGACCCAGGTTGACAGTGGCCTTTCTTTTGACACTCACGTTGCTAAAGTGGTTAGAAAGACCTTCTACATTGCCCACCTGATCATGAAGGGATTCACATCCAGATCTAGTGAGGTCATTGTTTCCCTGTACTCTTCACTTATCAGACCAATGATCGAGTACAATGCCCCATTCGGGATGCATCTCACCCGACATCTGCAGCAATTGGAGAGCGTAAAGTTCCTCACCAAAAGGATAAAGGGACTCCAAAATCTGTCATATGCTGCCAGATTGAAGAAACTCCAGCTCTATTCAGTCGCATACCGTCTGCTCAGAGGTGACATGTGCCTGACATACAAGGCCATGTCCAACCCGGAATTAATGGACATGCTCCACCTCAAAAAATCCAAATCCACCAAAACCACTAGAGCAAGCGACTTAAACCTTAGCACAGATATAAATAGGACGTGCTGGAGGGATAGATTTATCACTCAGAGACTCCCTATGCTGTGGAATAAAATCCCGGTCCATGTGAGGCAGAGCACCTCGCTCACTCTGTTCAAGAGAAATCTAGACTTGTGGATGGGAGATTGTAGGTTTACCCCAGGAATCATCTCTGTGTCACTGCTGGACAGAGGCACAACAAACTAATGGGCACAGTATTTTTTCATATAAGGGGTGGCGTAAGCCACAAAAATTTGGGCTAGGCTTATAAATGCCTTAGGGCAGATAGCCTAGTATAAACCTATGAACCTATGAACCTATAAGTGGGAGCAAGGCATGCTTTTTACTTGTAAACAAATGCCTAAACAGTTTTAATCTTACCAACATTTAAATTGCTACCTTACTGACGTGTAAATATCTTTAGTATCATTCCTGATGAAAAAGATGCATACATTTATTAATTTAGTTATCCACCTGTTTCTGTATTTGTTTACTTATTTTGTTTGGTACCAGTAGGAGTCAGTCTTTGTGATTAACATTTATGAGAAGGTTCTTGATTAAGAAAGTATACTCTACAAGATGGAAGTTACTTCAGAAGAAATTCCTGTCTCCCAGGGTGTGCCAGACTTGAACTTCACTATTTTACTAAGGAGATGCATAAGTTAAAGCCCCATATATGGGAGGACTTAGTCTCTGACAGAAATCCTGAGATCCACTATGAAATCCCAACTTGTAAGATGCCAAAGAACCACATCACCAAGTGCAAATGTGTGAAATACCTCAAGGCCAAAAACTGAAACTCCAAATGTTTTTGCTGGGGAAAAGCCCTCTTGCATATCCTCATATAGGAGCAAGCCTCCCCATACCCCCAAATTTATATACACCAACTCTACAGTTGTGCCTATCTAAAGATGGAAGAAATTTCCAAAAACAAAGGAATCTTTGTTGGAGTACACTTAGAAGGCATACCATCAGTGATCTCCTATGAAAAAAATATCCTTGTTTCCTGTCTTTCCTGACCTAGAGTAGTCCAAATACAGGCTTTGCTGTATTCTGGACTTTTGGAAAGTTCCTGTGTTGCCCATTTCCTTTCTTGGATAAAGGGAGCCAATTCCTAGCTGTTTCAAGTCCCCCTGTATAAAACCCGCTTTGGCGCAGCTTTGCGCATAGGGCAGTATCGGGCAGCTCCGCTTAATTGGGTTTAAACCATTCTCGGCTCCACAAAGTCTGCTCTTCACTTTTTCCCTTAGAACTGTTCTAGTTCTCATAATAAACACCCTATTCCTACTATAAAGCCTGGCACTTGCTCACTAAAGCAATTATATAAGTCAGCACTAAAAAATTAAAAGCACTACACCTTCACAAACTTCCCTTGAGTACCTTGTTCCCCATTGGCCCTTTTTTTCAATTATAAAGGAATTCCCAATACTATTCTAGCATGTCCAAAGGTCAGTTGTCAATCTCCTCTCTGGTCCAGCTGGTGAATCTGGGAATCTTGAGGCAATGTTACAACTGCCTCATGTACACAGGCAACCCTCTCCTCCTTCCAACAAATTCCAACACATGTGGGAGATGCAACTATATAGCCAAACTGGAGGCTAAACTCTCTCAACTCAGTACTGGTGTAACCAGTCAGGAGGAGAAGGAAACCACACTCACTACAATTCCAGTCTTGCATAGACCTACCACGACAGCAAACCAAACACATAAACACACAAAAACATACTCGGAGGCTCTAAATAAAAATCTGCCTAAGCAGCAGAGACCTCCAAAGCAGACAGCCAAGCAACCGCTACCCCAAAACAAAACACATGCAACACATAGCTCACAAAGCCAGTGTGCTGAACAGTCACAGCCCTTAAGGCTAAACAACACACCTGATACACTTGTAATAGGTGACTCTATCATCAGGCACACTGATGTCCCACTCACCAGACTGAACAAGGAGAAGGTCACGGCGAGCTGCCTGTCGGGCGCTAGGATCCGCCACATAACACAAGCACTCAGGTCACTCCAAGGCAAGTACAAATATGACTCAGTCATTGTACATGCTGGTGTGAATGACCTGAGACGTACCTCCCTGGACTACATGAAAAGAGACATAGAGGAGCTCTCTGAACATGTAGCCCAGGCCAGTATGACCCTGACCTTGAGTAGCATCTTACCCTCACCAAGAATGATGCCACAATATGAAGACAAGATGATCAATTTCAACAATTGGCTTAAGTATTGGTGTCATTCAAAGGGGATCCAATGCCTGCCAGCCTGGGATGACATGCTTGACAAGCTACGATGCTTCGCTAGGGACAGCATGCACCTGTCACTCCTGGATTTTCGGATATTGGCAAAGGCTCTTGCCACCCCCATAGTGCCTTTTTTAGGCAAGGCTCAAAAGACAAACCCACCTCCATAGGTATCACAAGGGATAAGAAACTAAGAGTAATGCTACTCAATGCCAGAAGTCTAAACCTCAAGATGCATGCACTCAAAACTCTCCTTAGCATGGAGAACATCGATATCTGTGCAGTAACAGAAACCTGGTTCAACGCTCCTGAGAGCACCCCAGCACTACCAGGTTATACCTCATACCATGCTTTTCGGCCCCAAAACTTGGACCGAACCACAAAAGGAGGGGGAGTGTCAATATTCATCAAAGATACCCACACCTCCATGTTGGTGGCACAGCACGAAGCATCAGAGACTATCCATGTACAACTAACAGTGGATAAAACTGCCTTCCAGTTTATAGCCTGCTACAGACCACCCTCCCAAACCCAGGAACCCCACTCAGCCTTCCTGAGAACACTGGAAAATATGAAGGTCTCTCCAAACTCCATTATATTTGACGACTTCAACTACCCAAACATAGACTGGGAGCATTACTCCAACACCCTAGCCCAAAGGTTCCTAGAATTTATAAACTCAAATGCTATGGAACAACTTGTTACCACTCCCACAAGAGGGGAAAACATACTGGACCTGTTCGTCACCAACATGGGGGCTATATGTTTCAGACCAGAAGTGTATCCCTCACTGGTAAGATCAGACCATAAACTAATCTCACTGGATATTCACATCCCGACCACACCCCCTGCCCAGAAAACCACAGTGAAAAACTTCTCTAAAGCAAATTTCACACTCCTCAAAACTGAGGTGGAATCCTTCAAAGCCCCCGGGCTTGTGGAAAATACAGCCCAGACTGCAGAATCCTTTATAAACGCATTCTATGAACACCTTCAGGAATGCATGGATCATGCAATCCCAAATAAAACCAAGACCCAATCCTCCAAAGGTAGGCATCCTGTCTGGTGGACCCCAGCCATAAACAAGCTATACAATAGAAGGAGGAAGCTACTACATGATAGAGCAAAATCCCAAAAAGGGAAGGCATCTCTGATCAGTATTAGCAAAAAACTACGGGCACTCATAAAATCGTCTAAGGCCAGCTTCGAGAGAAAAATTGCACAGGACACTAAGGATAATCACAAGGCTTTCTTTAGTTATGTTAGGAACCTGGGTGGGAATTCCCAGATATGCTCAGAATTAGTCCAAAATGACAAAAATACACCGAACCCACAGACATTGCCAACATCCTAGCTGACAGGTTCAGCACAAACTGCCCCCCCCCACCAAAAGGGCAAATATCTATCCCAGCAGAGTGCTGCCCCCCTGACATCTCAGATGCTCAGGTAAGAGCTGCCCTCTCCAAAGCAAAAAACACAGCATCAATGAGACCAGACGGTGTCCCTGGCTGCGTCCTACATGAACTCCAAGAAGAGCTAAACCCAAACATAAAACTACTGTTCCATCTCAGCCTTACTTCAGGATATGTACCCAAAGAGTGGCTTACAGCAACAGTGGTCCCTCTCCACAAAGGTGGTGCCTCAACGGATCCTGGAAACTATCGCCCCATAAGCCTGACTAGCTTGGTCTGCAAAGCTATGGAAAGGATCATCATGGACCTCATAAATAAAGATATTGGGGACCTACAGGCACTGGATCCTACCCAGTTTGGCTTTGTTAAGGGCAGATACTGCCTCTTAAACCTGGTCAATTCCTTTGAAACAGTCACCAAGGCCATTGACAAGGGGAAGGTGGTCCACACAGCCTACCCGGACCTCGCAAAAGCCTTCGCTACAATACCCCACTTGGGCATTATAGATAAGCTCACCCGCTTAAATATAAACCCCTATGTCACTAGATGGGTTGCAAACTGGCTCAAGGACAGAACCCACATGGTTAGAATTGCTTGAGCCATGTCAGATTCCAAACCAGTTACAAGTGGCGTCCCACAAGGCTCAGTCCTGGGACCTCTCTTGTTCAGTATATATTTCTCGGAGGTACAAGCCAACATGGAAGGACTGTGGCTGACCAAGTTCACAGATGACTGCAAACTAGGTGCCATAATCGACTCTCCAGCAGACAAAAGCATCCTACAAAAGGGCCTCATAGAAACAGACAACTGGTGCCAGAGTCATTGCCTCAAGCTAAACGCCAAAAAGTGTAGTCATCCCCTTTGGCAAAAACAAAGTGCCCACAAATTACCACATAGGTGGTAATCCATTAAGTACGGAAGAAGTAATTAGGGACCTGGGGACCCAAGTTGATAGCAATCTCTCATTTGAAAACTACGTGGCCAAAGTGGTTAGAAAAACATTTTATATAGCCCACCTAATCATGAAGGAATTCACATCTAGATCAGGGGAGGTCATCGTGCCTCTTTACTCATCCCTCATCAGGCCCATAATTGAGTACAATGCCCCTTTTGGGATGTACCTTACCAGACACCTGCAGCAACTGGAAAGACCCCAAAAGTACCTCACCAAGAGGATCAAAGGGCTCAAACAGATGCCATATGCTGCCCGGTTAAAGAAACTCCAGCTTTACTCAGTGACATACCACCTGCTCAGAGGCGATCTATGCCTGACGTATAAAGCCATGTCCAACCCGGAATTAATGGACATGCTGCACCTCAGAAAATTCAATTCCCATCGAGCTACACGCTCGAGAGAATTGAACCTCAGCTCTGAAATAAATAGGACATGCTGGAGGGACAGATTCATAACCCAGAGGCTCCCTTCACTCTGGAATAAAATCCCAGTCCAGGTTAGGCAGAGTCCCTCATTGACTCTCTTCAAGAGGAATCTTTATGAGTGGATGGGAGATCGTAGGTTTACCGCAGGTATCACTTCTATGTCACTGTTAGACAGAGGCACAGTATACTAACCTCGAAAAAGGGCACAGCAAAATTCATTTAAAATGGGTGGCGAAGCCAAACACACTCTGGCTAGGCTTATAAATGCCCTAGGGCAAATAGCCTAGTATGAACCTATGAACCTAAAAACTACCATCACTGTTCTGTTCCTCTGCATCTTGTGATTAGGACACTTGACGCTTGGGGAGTATAATCCTGACCATCTGTAGTTATACCAAATACAGTGCTCAGTTTCTGCTGGACCTTTTATACTTTAACATGTAAAATACGAAGGGTTATCATCCAATTTCATGTCTGATAACTTACTAGAATCCATTTTCATTACAGATCAGGTAAAAAGGGTTCCAGATAAATTTACAGCTATAAACACAGCAATTTGTTACCAGCAAGAGAATTAAAAGAAAGAATACAAAAACATATATGTAAAGTATAGCACACATGTAGCAATGCTTCAGATAAAATGTAAACATAAATATGGCATTTGTTAACCCAGTAGACATAAAAGAAATTATAACATAATGTTGTACAAACAAAACTCAAATGCAGTGCCATAATATGTCAAGAGACTAGAACAGAATACAGAAAAAGAAAAAGGTAGTACTTACAAAATCAAGTACATGTATATGAAGGTAAAAAGCATACTCTGTTAATGAGCCATGTTCAGGGACTAAATAATTAGATATAAAACCCAACACAGATCTTTAACATTAATTCATATATGTATGAAAATAATTCCAACAAACTGCTACTATGGGTCACTGACCCTAAGATCAGGCAAAGTAAGAATGGAAAAGGAGTGGTAAGAGAGACCATAACCATATGACAGAGGGTTTCAGAAAGTAAAAGGGACTGCAGGATGTTAGAAATCTGTGTTGAAGACCATACAGTGGTCTTTTTGTCAGCATGGTTAGTTAGATGGATTACACATAATTCTGATATTTATGAGGTAGAATACAGGTGTCTGCACAGGAGAAACAGTAGGCTTATGAGAGGACCTTTATATCAGAAGAAGAACATGAGGAAACTGTTTTCAGAGAGTTAATGCAAGAAACACAATACACAGATCGTGGAGGGATAGACAGAAAGAGAGAAAGAGAGACAGGACTGAGATGTTGAGTCTCCTGCATGCTACAGCTCTCCTGCAATATCATTTGCTTGTGGGTGACTGACGTGTTGCACTGCAGTTATTTGTTACTTTGAAACTGTATCCACTACTGATTCACCAACTGTGTGGTGCTGCAAGCCCTGCAGGCATCCAATGTGTTTCAGTGGGCTTGGGGATGATGAATTGGATGTCACCGCCTCCCTTTATTTCTCCCAAAGCCACTCTGGAACTTGATAATCTTAGTTATACTAACGATTACTCTGAGCAATGTCTTACATTACATTACATTATTAATTCTAATTAACTGTCATTGTAGCAACAGTAATACATGTACTAATACTTGAGTTAAGAAGAATAAATAGACCTTAAAGAAAATGGGGGGACAGAAAAGATGCAAAACACATAAAGATAAGCAAGGGAAAATGTACGGCGTGTATTAGAGGGAAAAAAAAGACGAAAACAGAATCAAAAAGAGGGTAAGGAACAATGGCATGCTTAAATACACAGTGCCTACAAGGTATACTATAATGTTTATAGCTATAGGCATATGTAATGCCACAGGTACAATTATGGAATAGCTGAAATAGGTAGAGTAAGAGGAGAAGAGACTGAGAAAAGGTAAATCAGGCAGATGTGGAGGGATGGAAATAGAAATATAATTGAGAGAAAATGGTGGGAAAAGAGGTAAAAATAAAAAAACAATCAAAAAATAAAACAAGCTTTGCAGAAAAAGGAGAACACATAGGGAAAACAGTAAATAATTGGCTTATGTAAGAGGAGAGTATGAGAAAGAAGTGACCATGGAAACAAAGGGCTTATAAATGGTTTAGCAGGATTAATAAGACTAGGGAGCACTTTTTTAACAACTTATGCAATTTTTGTTTATTTTTTTAATTTTTGCTAGGCTAGCCTACAGACAGTAATTAAAGGAAATATGCTGAGCCTTAGAAGCACTAATTTAAACATGTGGAAGAAATTCACGATCACTCCCTGTATCAGCCTCATCAGTTGTTATTGACACATAAGTACAGCTTGGCAACATACTATATGTCAGCTTTTTGCTGTATTTTTGTGGGGATTTCTTTCTCAGCTAGACAATGTGTTGCTGTCAAAGTTTCTCCTCAATCTCTGCTCTCCTTTGTCTAGTGCAGCTTCTCCAGAATGGAGGCCCACCATACTGGTGGAAATGAGGGACATTCTAACATCAGTGAGGAAGCAGGTAGATGAGGACCTCCTGATAGCAGCAACATTCATGCTAGCAAAGATATTTCACTATTCCCTACAAAGCTCCATTGTGCTGAGACTGCAACACAAATTTGTGTGCAATGGCACCACAGGGAACCCTCTTTGCCTATGCTCACAGCCTTCTGCTGCTCACCCACCCACTGATTCCAGCATTTGCATCTCAGCATGGTGTTCATCTCACCACTCATAACCTAGACACACCTCCAGCACATTATCCACTGTCCCCCTCCAAAAGGATCAGGCTTTGCCTTATCATCCCTTTTTCACTAAGCATCAACTCCTCCACTGCTCAAGCTTCTTATCAAACATAGATCATAAGAGTCACAGCCAGGGGTTCGTCCCTCTCTGCCATAGACCAGACAAGCATTTTGTTTTATTTTACTGACCCCATTGTCGCAATCAAATTCTGTAGGCGAGACCTGAAAGCACAAGATTTATTTATAACTTTACAGTCATATGGCATTTCCCCTGATATTGTGCATAGCAGTTTATTCACTTAATACATTACTGCTGACCTTAAACAGATGTTTTCAGTGGAGCACTGTATTATACAGACTATCACTCTTGCACTGCAGCATTTTTTTAATTGTGGGTCAAGATTTTCAGGTTATTTACTCAAGTAACACTGGGCAGACCTGAAACAGTTTACCTACTAGCTGTTGAAAACACGGTATTTTGACACAGTATTTTTTGAAAGATAAATACTGAAATGGCATGTCACAAACCTTCAAAAAATACAAAAACATCTTTTTTTTCGGGGGGGGGGGGCAAGACTTCCTGCAACATTTAATTTTCACAACAAGATTTTTTTCACAGAAAATCTGTCAACAGACTGTAGGTTAGACAAAACTAAAAAGAACAAGTTTGGCAAGAGGTGATGCATGTCAAATCTGTTCTGAAACGTACACAAACTGCATGTTTTTCATTAGTGTCCTACATCATATAAAAACATTATGACTAGGTCTGAAATGACTTCACAGATTAATATTCTTACTCCAAGACTGGTAATGATAAGTTTGCAGTGAGAGTTCATCATTTGAGGAGTACAGGGCAGGGAGCATAGCTTTTCTGCAACAGAGACGACTAGGGAAGAGCTGTAAAAAATCATATGTGTTTTGCATGACCAGACCTGCAACGCTATCTCAGTTTGTAAACCTCAGAAGAATGTTGTCCAAAGCATTAGCATTTGTTAGATGTGTTTGTAGGGCATAGCGAAAAACCTTTGCTGGACTGAATGTTGCTGGTGTTTATATCACATCATCGAAAGATTACAATATCGAAACAGAGAACATTGAACTGAATTAATTGAGCAGTATAACATCGAAATGGGAAAAAAAAACCATGTGGAGTGTAGATCGAAAACAAATTGCTCCATGCAGGGGGGCAAGACCCCCCGCACCCCCCCACACCCCCTGCCACTTAAATATACCACTTCGGAGATCGCACTTTAGTGCACTACAGTGCGGAAACAGAAGATTTCCGTTTCCTACACTGTAGCGTGATCTCGGAGTTGGTATATTTAAGTAGTGAGGAGGGTGCAGTCCCTCACATAGGGGATGCAGGGGGCCTTGCCTACACCCTTAATGTTTGATATCACCTTTGGAAACTGCCATTCACATCATTTCGATGTTTTCATGCTTTGATGTATTCAGTTCGATGTTACGTGATTCGATGTTTCAATCTTTCAATGATGTGATATAAACCCTGTTGCTGCTATCAGGAGGTTCTCATCTTGAAATTCAAGGATAGTGCATTTCACCAGAAAGTGAGTACCATTTCCTGTTTTGTCTGCTTTACATAAATTAACTAGAAAGAATTTAGCATGTCATTTCCAGATGAGTTCTTTTAACAATTTATATATCAGTGATGTTTCTAATTATATTAAATCCATTGCTTTCAAATGCTTTATCACAAACCTCACTGTGCACATTAACCACACAAAACTACAGCATTTAATTGATGAAGTGTAATCACATCACTGTTTGTTTACCTAGGATAACTCTTCAATGATGCATCATCCTATATCTACCTGGGTTCTCCAGTAAAATGTATTTAACCATGATGCCAAGACCCACCCACCACTTGTAATCTGTACGTACTGCCCCCCTCCCAAAAATTAACATTTGATTTTTCATTGTGTAATCTATTGAATATGTTTATTACATGTGGCTTGATTGTAGACAATGACAGTGTGTAAAAGAAGAAGCTATCTCCTACCGCTGAAGTAAATGACCAGAGTTTGACTAATAGCCTAAGTGCCCAAAGGTTAGCTAGTTTAACAGAACTGAGCAGTCAGATGTCAGCCCTCTTTATTGGAGAAACATTAATATTTTTTGTGCTGCTTCCCCTACCAGTGGGGAACAATACATATTCTGGCAGTTTTCAGACATGCACCGCAGGGCCCAAACACAAAAGCACACACACACCTCCCACGGTGATGTCAGACACTAGAGGAGGAAGAAAAGGAAGATCATGAGATGGGGAGGAGCCATACATCTCAAGTGTACCTCATTTGTACCTATTACAGGCAATGTACCTCATTTGTACCGATTACAGACAATGTACCTCATTTGTTGCCTTAAAAAGTTCACGTTCCTCAAACTTCCACATTGAAAGGGACTGTCACATAGTCAGTATTAGAATTTTTTAACAGATATCCATGGTAAATAGAAGTGAGTCATATTAATTTATTAAAAGATCTTTTTTATAAGTAAACCCAGCATCTTTTGACCATCCTATGACCTTCCTAGCTGACTTTGTCAGTAAGTCACTGGTAAGTATTCTACATATTGATGATTTGTTTCACATTATGAAGACTAGTGTTCCACGTTTTGGAGAGGGAAGGTTGAGGGCTATGTGAAGAGCCTGGGCAGGGCTTAAGAAGCCCTTTCAGCCATGCACTGTGAGAGTGACCAGATCCGCTACACATAGCCTTTGCCCCTAAAAATGGAAATGAAAAGGCAAGATAGACATTGTAGGAATTCCAGTCAAAAAAAGGTCAAGAGTGGAGAAGAGTATTATTGAATAAAGCATCCTGAGTTCTGCATTGTCATGTGATAAGTGGAGATCTAATTTAAGATGTAGATACTTCACCCTAGAACAGCTTTAATGTTAATTTTCAATTTTTTGGGGGGTGCTGTACCATCTAATTCATCTTTCACTTCTAAAATATGTTTATTTTGCCTAAGGCAGTGCAACAAATTTTTTAAATCTGGAACACTGGCTTAAAATACATTATTTTGAACATGGAATGTTACACTGTCAGTTATTTGTTTAGGATATTGTTGTATTTCTTGCTCTAGGTTTCAACAATAAAAATCATCTATCCAAAATAATTCAGCTGAGTTATTGCACTAGATATTACATTTCACTGTCCTGCTGGCAGCATATCTGAGGTGAAATATGTTTTCAGTAGGACACTGTGCTACAGATTTCTGGAGTTTTGTAACATATAGTTAGATGTTACGTTAGAATCTGTCAAAGCACAAACAACAAGCTATCTGATACACAGGAAAATGAAAAGTAGGACACTTGAATTACTTGTGCATTCATCAAGGAAATGTGATTTCCATAGCCTCTAGCGACATTCTTGACATCACTGACCTAGGCCAGATCTAAATGCATGCTAACTGCCATTCGGCCTGCTCAGTTATGATATATCACTGGTCTATAAGAACAGAATAAGATGAGCATTTGTCACATATGTTTGTATAGTTGCATTTAAAGTGATCTGAAGAAATGGGTAAGTCAAAAGTTTCAGTTTATAACTGCTGATAATTAAGAGACTTTTTTTGTTGTTGTGTCTTTCATGAAATGAAATACAGGTTCATAACTTCAGTGACTTTCTATATGTTTTGTCTTAAATATTCAAGATATTTTTTCTGACTCTAGCTTATGAGTTAAGGTACTGAAATGTTTAACATATTGTTCCAAAAGCCACTTCAAAGGCTAATGGACTTGTTTGCATTTATTTGTCAACAGGGAAAATTGAAATGGTCCATTACAGACTCCATTCAGCCATGATCTAGGCCACAAGGTACGGGGTAAATATAAAGTATATTTGGGTAGTTTAGAGCAAATAATTCATATGCCACATATTTGGGAGATGGGGAAAAACATGCACATGCAGAGAAAACCTATGCACTAAAAGAGAATCATGCATCATGGTGCCAGGATTAAGAAACATGACCTGAAATCATGATGGAGTAATGTTAATTGTTGGATTACTATGCTATCTATTTTTATTATTTATTTAATTGGAAAAAATTGTTTTGGTCTGAGTGTAATAAATAGCACGTGTCACATTTACAAGCTACAGTGAATAAGTTATGGCACATTTTAGTTGGGCATAATGAAACATTCTTATAATTCATGGCAGAGTGTATAAAACTAAGCAAAAGTCCCAGGCTGATTACTTTGATAATTATCAATAGCCACTGAATTGCTACTATCTTATGAAATAAATGTGTTATCATATCCCTGTCCTACTAGTAACTTCTGTTCAAAAGATACAAAGAAAGCGTTATTTAGGACAGGATGGTATGATCTGCTTTGTGAATAAGAATCAGAAAAACTGCAACATAATAGCATCAACCCCTGTTTTCCCATTTTATACATGGGGTCAGGGTGTGACATCAACAGTGACAATCACCTTGAGCCAATGTTCACACAGTCAGGTGGCTAACTCTGCCATGGTCATTCTTCCATACCACACACACACACACACACACACACACACACACACACACTCATGTGCACTCACCTCTACAGTCAATTTAGAGAGCCCATTTCACATATTGTATGTCTTTTGAATGTGGGAGAAAACTGGAGCACTTGGAGAAAACCCACATGAATGCAGGGAGGACATTCAGACTCTGCAAAGAAGACAAAGACTGTAATGGTTATGTCAAGTTTATCTGATGAAGGGTTTTTTAACCTGAAAGCGCTTATGTTTTATAATAAAAGATTTTGGCCAGTTTGGACTCTGTCTCGTTTGTTTTTGGATCTTTTTCTACAAGAGGTTCGAAAGGAGTCCTTAAGGGAAGCTAAGAGGCTTGTGTTTTGCTACATTTTGATTTATTGTTGCATCTTCTTTCCACATGGCTGAACTACAGAATGAAGAGGCTGAACTGGACTACCAGCCACATAAACGTTCATTGGGCTCAGTAAGTGAGAAATTTAAAAGCAATGTTTCTGCCTGTTTAAATCCTTTACTTGGGATGGACTTGATGTAGAAATGCACACAAGAGAATAGCCTATCTACAAGTGAGCTCTTAAATGAGGCTATTTTTGAGCTTCTGACTTGTTTAGATAATAGTACAAGAAAACTGAAACACCTGCAATGGCAGAGGTTTCATATGGAAGCATGTTTGGAATACAAAATTGTGCCTAGAGGGATGACAACACAAGGAGATGCATGTCTTGACTTGCTAGCTCGCTGGCAGCAGATTAACATAGACACCAGCTTTCGTTATATGAATGTGCTTATAGAATATTTTTTACCTGTTGAAGAGGAACTTCGTAGTGAGGTAAAAGATCTACAGAGCAATCTACAAATGCATTATAACAAAGATCAACATCTGTGTAAAATTACCCATGTATTGAATAATATAGCCTTGTTTGAAAATAAATTGCAGCAAACAAAGATGAAAAAGCTGCAAAGGGACTATCAGGACTTTATGACAGGCTGTATTTGTATATGGCCTCGTGAACAGGCTAGAAATGAATCTAACCCAGTAGTAGCAAGCAATTTACATATTAACAATGTGTCTACTGAGCCCAGTGATGTTTTTCAGAATGTTAATGTTCAACAAAATGTGAACAATTCCTCTGTGGCTACAATTATAACAACAGAAGTTTCCATGGTTGCCATGGATCCTAACAGCAACATCTCCGCTATGACTCGGGTTGATGACATCATACAGGGAACCAAACAGCCCAGCACCAGCATGGGAGCAAGACCGAAAACCTTGCTTCTTTTTTCTTCATCTTCTTCTTTTTTTGCAGCAAGGAGCAACTCTATGACTTTTCCAACTTTTCCAGTACCAGTAAGGAAGAAACCAGAAAACAGGCGAGGTCGTTCTGCACAAATGACAGAGACTCATGAACTGACTGATTTTAATGATTGTAATGTATTTAATATAGCTAATGCTCAATTGACTAAAGAACAAATTAATATTTTAGGTAAAGGATTATCGTTTGTACCCAGTATTGCATCAGTATTAAGTGAAGTTATACTGGATTTACACATGTTTAGACGGAATGTCATTCTGAATAATATGTTTAAGGGAAGTAACCATTATACTAATGTTATGAAACATCCATGTACTTTTGTACCAGTTATGCACCCTACAGTTCATACTTTTTAAAAAAACTTGTGAGGATGAAATAAGACTTTATCTTGACAATGCAACATGCAGGTTTAATAATTTAACTTATTTGGAAAGGCAAGCACTAATGAATGATGGTAGACTGGTTATCAAACCAGCTGATAAGGGTAGGGCCATTGCAGTTATGGATACCACAGCCTACATACAATCTTTGGATGCCCTAACTAGTGATATCAGTACTTATAGAAATATTTCACCTTTGATGGTTAAGCAATATATATGTAATGTTGGTAAGAAGTTAAAAGGTTTAAGAATAAATGGAGTATTAGATGATGACTTGTATGCATTTTTAAGCATTGAACATCCAGTAATTCATGTTTTTAAAGCACTACCCAAAATGCATAAAAATACCCTACCCCCACCGATGACACCCATAGTTTCTGGGAGGGGATGGGTCACTGAAATGGGTCACTGAACATCTATCTATGTGGTTAGAAGCAAAGTTGAAAAATCTGTTTGCTCATTTTCCTGGGATTTTGAAAGACACTGCACAATTCTTATCAAAATTGTATGATGTTTGCCAAACTTCAGATTTGAAGAGTGTGTTGATGGTAACCATGGACATTAATAGTCTGTTCACAGTCATCACAAATGAATTTGGGTTAAAGGCAGTGAAAGAGGTACTGCATACAGTTAACATATATGATGAGAACACCAAATTTTAATCCTGGAAGCATTAAAGTTGGTGTTAGAAAATAACATGTTTCTTTGTAACAGAACACGTTACAGGCAGGTACAGGGTGTTGCCATGGGCACACCCTGTGACATCTCTTATGCTAATTTAGTGTTAGCTTTCTGGGAAGATAAAAATATTTTTAAATGTGAACATCCATGGAAGACTTCAATAATTTTTGATGCCAGATTTGTTGATGATGTTTTTTTGTTGTGGGCACAGGGCAGTGATGAACTGTTGAATTTTGTTGGCTACCTGGAGAAAAACACAGATTTTCTCAGGTTTTCAGTAGATCATAGCAATGAGACTATTGCCTTTTTAGATGTCACATTAAATAAAAATGTAACTGGCAAAATAGATACCACCCTGCATAGGAAACAATGCTGGAGAAATCATTATTTAAATGCATGTAGTATGCATCCCAGGTATACTTTTCATAATATTATGCAAAGGCAAGGATATAGAGTTTCTTGGCTGTGCACAGATAATAATGAGTTTCCCAAAGAAATCGATCTATTAAATGAACATCTTAAGGAAAAGGGGTATCCAAAGGGAAACATAAAAAACTAAGGACAGTATAATATCTAACAGGGAAGCCAGGGCTAGACCATGGTTTTCTGATAATAAAGAACAGCAGGGAGACAAGTTGAAGTCATCCAGTAAATATGACAAAAAACACAAGGTAATGCTACGTTATAGTAATAATGTGTATGGGATATGTGATATTATTAAGCAATATTGGAAGATACTAAGAAGTGACAATCACTTGAAGGATATTTTAGATGAAAAACCCAGATTTACCTTCAGGCGAAATGGTAATATAAAAGACATGTTATGCATAGAACCTGGTTTAAAAAAATAAGAAGGCTAACAGTGTTTCCTCTGCACATATGAGAACAGGGACTTTTCCCTGTAGGCATTGCAAAGCATGTTTGAATGTGAATGGTTTAAATTATTTTATACATCCTGTTACAAACAAAAAATTTACATTTGAGTGCAGATTGCTATACAGAGAATGTGGTTTACTTGGCATGCTGTATATTATGTCTGAGTTTTTATGTTGGAAAAACTAACTGTTAAGTTATTGCACCACTTGTCATCTGTCAGACAGAAGGACAAACATAATCCATTGTATCAGCATGTTTCTAGCTTTCCAGATCATACTTTTGTTGTTATGGTTCTGCATCTTGCACAGATGAAAAAAAGGGGGGGGGTATTGTTAATGATACAGAGTATGCAGAATTAAGATGGATCATACAGTTGGCTGCTGATAACCCACCTGGGTTAAATAACTCTGTACCTTTAAAACCAGCCTTAAAGAAAAGGCGGGTCAAGTATAGACAGTAATTGGTTGCTTTTAGAACTGTTTTAATATTTAAAGACCGTAATGGTTATGTGAAGTTTGTCTGAGGAAGGTTTTTTAACTTGAAAGCACTTTCGTTTTGTGATAAAAGATTTCGGCCAGTTTGGACTCTGTTTCATTTGTTTTTGGATCTGTTTCTGCAAGAGGTTCGAAAGGAGTCCTTAAGGGAAGCTAAGAGGCTTGTGTTTTGCTACAATTTCTGGCTTTTGTCTGTTCTTTTACCCCATGTCCGTGGTACATATTTGAATAATAAATGATGCACAGACTTATAAACAAAGTTGTTAGAGCTTGTTATAATTTGTAATAATAAGCAACACTGTGGTTCTCTATCATCTCACTGGGGTTATGTATTTAATCCTGACCTTGGGTTAATGGCTGTGAGGAGTTTATATGTTCTACTGTGTCTATAGCATACAGACATATTTAAGAGTGTGTAGCTTTATGAGGGAGTTAACAATAACAGGAATGTATGTCATGTGATCATCAGTCTTAAAATTCCTCTCAGTAAAGCTTTGATAGGAACGCTGCTTGTGTCCCAGGCTCCCAGCCTGTTTATTCAGTCACTGACAATATATATGCAGAAAGAGTATACATATATCGTTTCCAATATTTATTTTTAGATTAAACTGACTGAAGCTTCAGTCTGATGAAACAAGCTAAATGAGGCAAGCTCACCTGCCCCAGCATCCAACACGCCATACTTATGTGTAATAATTTCATAAGTGCATAATTATGAAGAAAAAGGCAAAGCCAACAATTCTGACTCATTGCCAGCAAGCAAACAAAAATTGCAGTTGCAATAATGTGATCAGTGAGTTCAAAATCAGGGAATAGAAATTGATGAGTTCTAACTCATCTTCCCTGTATTTAGTCAAATGCAGGGACAGTACATATATTACACAGTGTCAGAATTAAAATTACTTCTGGCATCAGAAGCTATTTTTCTTAATGAAGAGTGACTTTGAAAGTTCAAATATTAGAATAATTGCTTATTTCTTTTTCTGTTGTGAGATGTTAATACAGTTTCACTGCCATCTGCAATAGTATGTTATTTTGTTTGTTGAATATCAATGGAAAATTGATGTAATAACTTATTTTTCTTATTTTCAAAGTACAATCATTGAAACTAATATTGTGTTTTCACATAAGATTTTGAAGTATAATTTGTTCGAATTTAACAACTTGCTCCCAAATTGTATTTTTTTTCTTTTTTTAATTCACAGAGTCAGATCATAAGCGGTAGCCTAGGTAGTGAGAATGGCCCCTCCGATGAAGGGGGGAACAAACTAGCTAATCAAGAAATTCTAACTTACCCCCTGTGGAGGGTTAAGCCTTAAAGAGGATGAGGACCACCTTGGGGCGGTCATATGATGGAGGTCTTCTGAACAAACTCTCATGACAGCTCTGGTATAACAGGCTTTCACTGGCCCCTCCACTGTACCTGTACTCCACACTGTACCTGTGGGAGCAACGTTTGTTAATTTAGTCTAGTTTTTTACTTTGCTTTATTTAATTTATAAAAAGAGAGAGAGCAGGTAGTTCCCTAAGACTATGGGACCAGCTATCCAGCTATGCTAGTTGTTCATTCGGTAGTCTTCGTTGGTGGAAAGGTCTATAGCTGAAGCTTCATTCGGAGCAACTTTTTGTTTCAACTGGAGTTTCTCATCTGTGAAAAAAATTCATAACAACATTTCTATGGTGGAGTCTAAGCAGTCAAAAAATATGCTGATATAGAGCTTTAAGATCCTTTATTGGTTTTCAAGAAGAAGACATTCAAGCACTGTTCCATATGCAGTGTATGTTTTTCTTAATTCATAGGTTCATAGGATGATACTAGGCTATTGGCCTGGAAGCCCTTATAAGCCTAACCAGGAATTTCGCCCATGTTCCCTCAAATTCACAAACAAAGACACTGAAATGACTTTCCGCTGCTGAAATGACTCTCCACTGCTGCAACTTTTCATTTTGGCTCAGAATACCATAGCTACAACTACCAGTGTCTTTGAAACTGCATGGTAACTTGATTGAAAAAATAGAAGCATTGGATCCAGAAGTTTTAGCCTTCTCTCCTTATGAGTAGAAATGTAGAAAAGCTAGAAAAAGTACACAGTACAATATTCCTTCCTGTTGCAGACAAGGATGCACTAAAGGTCCTGCAATACTTTTACACTGAAAAAAGAGGAAAAAAGACAAGTCAAACATCTAAGGACAGGAAGTACAAGCTAATGTTCTAAGTTGTGCCTTTGGAAAATCAGCTATAGCAACCAAATATCTTAGTTCAAGTGCTTGTAAGAAACTTAGCATGATAAAGAAAATTCACAGTATATATATATGAACAGTTATTTGCAGAATTATATGAAAGGTAGGATGAATGTTTTGATAACAAAACTGAATGTTTCTGCTGCTACACTGAAAACAAGCATGGCAGCCTCCAGAAATTTTGCAAAATGTAAAAGGCCCTGATAGCCATAGCAAGTAATAACAAGTACACATTTATGACCTCTTCACTGACAGGCATGAAGAAGAAGAATCCAGACACTGCAGATATTTTCAGAGCTATGGTAATATATTTACTGGACTGCATTATCAGAAGAATAATGTATTAAGATTTTATCTGAGACAATACCAGAAGGTTTCCTGTAGCTCTTAAAATCAGAAAATACCAGGAACTGAAATATATGACAAACCTTGGTGCAATTGTTAAGCAAGTTAAACCAAATGAGTGAGTTAATAGCATTGATGCAGTTGTGAACCAAGACAAGCTTTGAATATATATAGATCCTCACGTCTTAGAAGGATTAAAATTGTGCATTATCTATTTCAGACTTTTGAAGAAGGTGTTACTACAATGATCAATGTCAGTATTTTCTCAATATTAGATGCAAGAATGCTAGCTTAGAGTTTTGGCAAATTAAACTGGATGATACTGTCACCAAGCTTTGCACTTCTAACACTCCTTTTGGGAGATAACAGTCTCTTAAGTTTCCTTTTGGTATATATATATTCATCCCCAAATAATTACCAGAGATCTGTAGCTGAAATAATAAAAAAAACTGAAAGGTGTAGATAGCCAAATAGATTATCATATTCTTCTTCTTCTTTCAGCTTTTACAGGTTAGGGGTCGCCACAATGGATCACCTGTCTGCTCATGGTTGGCAGTGGAGTTTTACGGTGTTGAGTTGCCAGCCCGGTGCCCGGCCTTCAACAGAAGGCACACACATGCACACACTCATGCCTAGGGCCAATTTAGTGTGCCCAATCCACCTACAGCATGTCATATTCTACAGAGTGGAATTAAATAAAAGCATGATGCTAGTCTTGTTAAGCAATTACACAGGCTTTGGAAAAAGGTTTGAAGCTTTACAGGAGAAAATGTCAAATATGTATGACTATCTTATATATATGTGCCATTGTTTTAAAATTGAAAGGATTAAAACTAGATTCAGATGACATCAATGTTGTAGTCAATATGAGTAGATGTTATAATATCACATAGGATAGGAAGCTACCAGAGCATGACTGTGTTTGATTTTAGTCACAGAAACAGGAAATAAGTTTCAGTTTAGAAGGTTTATTACAAAAGTTCTTAATTTGATGCTTTATGATGTGTTCCTAACTGTAAATACTTCAAGTAGATACTTGTCAAAAAAGGCTATATGCACTATGACTTAAAACTAATATACCAGTACCATATGGATCAAAAGCTATATCACAAGTGCAAACAAGGTATGTACAAGTACAGATGGAAAGTTTAGCAGCATTCTATGATTCATGAACATTTGCATAATTATATTTATTGCATGTCAGTAACAGTGGACTTTGATCACAACTCTTTACAAAGTATTTTCAAGAAATCCTCTCACATGACATCAATAGGATTGCAGGGAATGTGAAATTTACAAAAGTATGAATTAAACTTTGAATATAAACCCGGCAAACTGATACATATGTCAGATGCACGTAGAAGGTCTTTACCTTCAGGAATTCAAAGAGTATTACCTGGGAAAAGATCTGGAAGCTTTATGGAACATTTTGCAGTTATTTATTTTTGGTGAGAAATTAGATGAATTAAAGGTATGTACATTTGCTGCGGTGGTGGTGCTGCGGTAGCGTTGTCGCCTCACATTTAGACGCCCGTTCGATTCTGAGTTACAGCGTCTTCTGTGTGACGACATACGTGAATGGGCATTCCTTCGTTGAAGGTTGTGCGTTAGGCCCGGTAAGCCAGCATGTAAAAATCTACTACCAATTATTAGCGGACCGGAGTTCCGCTGTGGCGACCCCTAACCGGGAAAAGCCGAAAGAAACAACAACCATGGAAGACATTTATTTATTTATTTATTTATTTTACATTTGTTGACCGGGATAGTCCAACTGGATACATGTCCATTTTCAGCAGAGGCCCGGGGAGAAAAGCTCCAAGATAATAATACACATTGAACATTTAGTAAATGCTAGCGTCAAGCAGATTATAGTCATAAGCAATACCAGCATTTAACACATATAGTACTTATTATAAAACACTTTACAAAACATAACATTATTTTCAAAGTTAAACATGCATAACATTACATTCAGGTTTAAGACACACTGAGCAGCAGTTATACAACAATTGACCCTTCCTGAAATGGAGTGGTAGAAAAAAAGTTAGAAGTAGTTGAAGGTAGGGCACCTAAGAAATAGAGACGTCACTAGTTGGGGTTAGTGCAAGGACATAAACAATGAGTTTTGAAGTATTTCTTGAGTTTCTTTTTGAAATGAGTTAGTGAGGGTTCTCGGGCCAAGTCAGCTGGGAGTCTGTTCCATATTTTTCCAACAGAGTTGGCAAACAGAGAGTCTCCAGCTGAGTAGTTGGATTTGTATGTTTGAACTAGGAGTCTAGTGGATGATAGTAGTGGCCAGGTGCTGGTGTAGGGGCTGATAATATTTTTAGTGCAGGTGTATTTTCTGGTTGGTAAAGGACCTTATGTGCCACTATTAGCTGGTTGAACTGCAGTAGGCTTGGCAGTTCAAGCCATCCTAGGTGATTTAGGTTGTGACAGTGGTGTGTTTGGTAGGCTGTGCCAGTAGCAAATCTGGCAATGTGGTTATAGCAGGATGATAGTTTATTAAGATATGTTTTGTTTAAGTTGGAGAATACAGGTGAGGCATAGAGAAGCGTTAATAGCAGATGGGAATGGGCAATTGCAGTTCTAGCAAGTGGGGTAAGGAAAGGTTTGATTCTGTAAAGAGAGCCAAGTTTTTTATTAATGGTTTTGATAGTTTGATTGATATGCGCATCAGACTTCAAGTTGTTATCAACTATGACACCCAGTAGTTTAGTTTGGGCTTCTGGGGAGATGATAGTGCCATTGTTAGCAGTTATGTTGAAGGCTGGCAGGGGGGTCCTACATGTGGGGGAGAAGAGGAGCAACTTAGTTTTGTTGGGGGTTAGGATTAGATGTTGATTGGAGAGCCATTTTTCCACTGTATTGAAGGTAATTTGGGTTAATGTGAATAAAGTAGCTGGTGAGGTGTCAGAATAAATCAAGGTGGAGTCATCCGCATATTGAATGCAGGTAGCATCTTGGATGACTGAATGAAGGTCATTGATAAAGATGGAGAAAAGAAGGGGTCCTAGTATCGAGCCCTGGGGGACTCATAATGTGATGGGTAGGCGAGATGATAGCTTGTCCTGCCATAGGACTGCCTGTTGCCTGCCCTGCAGGTAGGATTGAAACCATTGGAGTGCATGGTTGTTTAAGGAGAAGGCCTTCAAGGTATTTATAAGCATTTTGTGGTCAACCATGTCAAAAGCCTTGGATAGATCTAGAAAGAGTGCTGAGGATAGTTTGTTATTATTGTGGTTGTGGTTAATGACATTAGAGAAAGAGAGGAGGGCAGAAGTAGTACTGTGCTGTGGCTTAAAGCCATGCTGAAAGTTGGACAACAGCATGTTCTGTGTGAGGTAGTGCATGAGCTGTATGTGTACACACTTCTCCATAATTTTAGCTAGAGGTGACAGAATAGCTATGGGTCTAAAGTTTGACAGTTCAGAGGAACTATCTCCTTTATGGAGAGGTATGACACGGGAGATTTTCCATATAGTGGGTACAGTAGCTTCAGATATAGCTCTGCTGATCAAGATAGAGATGGGGTAGGCTATGGTGTCAGCAGCCTTTTGCAGATAGTCTGCTGGGAGGAAGTTGGCAGCCAGGGTGGTGGGTCTTAGTTTCTTAAGTAGGGCATGAATAAGTTGAGTAGGAACAGGTTGGTTAGAAGGTAAAGTATGTTTGGGTACTGGGTGTGGCTACATTAGAATTAGAGCCATTGGGAAAGAGTTGGCTGGCTAGAGACTGGATAGTCTCTGTGAAGAAGCTGTTGAAGTTATTAGCAATGTGTACTGGGGATTTTTGTTGGGAAGCTGAGAGGGGTGGAGTGGCGGTTTGGCCTGGGTGGAGTAGTTTGTTCATTTCTGCCCAGAACTTTTGAGGTTTGTTTTGGTGTTTTTGCAGTAGATGGTAGTAGTGGTTCCTTTTGTCTAAGATTATGGATTTTTGGTGACATTCCTTAGCTGTCTGAATCTTAGTTGATCAAGTGGGGCTTTGTTTTTCGGTAGGTGGCCCATGCTTTGTTTCTGAGTGAAATTTTGGTTTTATTATCTTTAGAAAGCCATAGTGCAATATTAACTTTGGTTCTAATAGAGCAGCTGGGAGCATGGAAGTTAAGAATAGCAAGGAATTTGGTGTTAAAGTGTGCTACTGCTTCATCTAGGGGGAGACTTTTTAGTACTGACCAGTTGCATGCCTTAAAAATAGGAGCAGTCTACTTTGAGCTTGATTACATAGGTGAGACAGTGGTCACTTAGGTTATCAGGCAAAGTGCCTGATTTATAAGATTGAAGATGGGTATTGATGAGTATCCAGACTACGGTACTTTCCTTGTTATTGGGTTTTCCTGTTCTGGTGGGGAAGGTTATGATTTGAGTAACTCCATAGAGGTTTATGTGGGTTGTGGGGGTTTCACAAGAGCAAGTGTTCCAGTCAATGTTGAAATCCCCAAGAACAATTGTTTCTTGGGGGTGGTTATTGGATAATGAATATAAGATGTCTTTTAAGGTTTCTATGTTCCTCCCTGGGGGGAATATAGACACAAACAATGTTTACATTTTTGCTTTTGTTAATTTGTAGTTTTGAGATAAGAATTTCAGCATTATTGAACTGGGATGGTTGTTGGGTGTCTATGCTGACAGATAGGGTAGACTTGTAAAGTATGCCTACCCCACCACCCTTTCTGGTGGTACGGTCCATTCGAAACATACTATACCCTGGTGGCAGAATGTCATGGTCCTTGGTGGCAGGCTTCAGCCATGTTTCTGTTAGGCATAATATATCTGGGGAATGAACAGCTAAGAGGGCATGCAGGTGCTGAGTTTTGTTATTTATGCTCCTAATGTTTAGATGGCAGGCCAGCAGTGAGCTAGGAGGTCTATTTGTTGCAGCTATGGTGGTAGGGGATACAGTATGGGGATTAGGGCCAACAGGTGGGGATGGACCAGGGTTTTGCTGGATGTCGCCATCTTTGTAAGGTTGTAGTGTATCCTGAGTATGAGTTTTAAGATTTTAAATAAAGTTTTGTAATAGTGTCTAGTTTTATGACTATTGTAACTAGGTCTAGCAAGATGGTAGTATTTAGGGGTTAAGGAGGTAAGCATGAAGACATAGAAATGCAAATGTTAAAAAATGTGCTGTTTTGAATGAATGACCAGAGCAAATTAAATGAGTTTATTCAGGGGTCCAAGTGTATTTCTTAACTGAGATGAGTGTTCATATGTAGAAGACTTGTTCCTCAAGAAAGACAAATTATAATTCTAAATCAAATGCTTCAAAAACTCATGAATCATATTTTGAATAGTTAAATGTACATAATGAGTGTGAGATAATTCTTCATTGCCAAAGCGATCTAAACAAACTGAACAATTGATCCAAATATATGACATCTCCAATACTTTTAATAATCAAAATACTTACAAAGAATTAATATCATGAAATATTAAACCTTCTATGGATGAAAGAGCTGATTTACTGCAGCATAGAAATAATCATGATTTCCTATCTGTAGACTATTACTGTAAATAACTTGAAGTAGTGCAAGTAAGAGACTCCAAACCACAGTGTGATAACTATCCTTAAATCATTTTTAAAAGACATTTTATCATAAAATTATCAATACACTTTGAATCAAGAGTTTCAAGATTTTGCTAAAACATGAGTTCAAGCATACTGAGTCTATACTATTTACAAACATACTGAGTTTATAGTATTTACAAAGGAACACACAGGAAGAGAAAATAATGCAATTAAAAACTTCATGAAAATTATGAGAGTTCCAAAAAACAGCAATGTGGACCACTAGGCTGAGAAACAAATCTGTTATTCCACACAGTAGGTTAACACCTTTGGGAAACAATCCCTTCATCAGACAAACATCCAACAATTCTAACCACATTAAATAAAAATAACCATTTCTATATGGAGAAATAAAAAAAATTATTTTTAGCTAATTTTTAATTATTTTATTGTTCAAAGTTTTTTATTGGTTGGTTATTTCTATTTAATGTGGTTAGAATTATTGAATGCTTGTCTGATGAAGGGATTGTTTCCCGAAAGCGCTAACCTACTGTGTGGAATAAAAGCTTTGTTTCTCAGCCTGGTGGTCTGCATTGCTGTTTTTTGGATTTGTTTTATTTATTGCTGCAGTGGACCTTTAGCTTCCAGTTGGTTTCTTCTTTAATTATGAGAGTTCCACATATCTTTTACCACCTGAATATTGGAATTCATATAATAGCATAGAATGTTCACTAGCACAATTATTACTGGACAGACATTTGAAAGGTAAACCACCTACTACCTACATATGGTTAGTACCAGAAGATCAAAGGAATGTACTTAGTCTGCAGTAAGAAAAGTTATTATTAGTGTGACAGATATGCAAGAAATGTGCCTATGTTGAATGAAAGGGTATGAATATGTACAGACTAAACAATGACTATACAAAAAGTCATATCCCAACAACTGTATTTTGCTAAGCTGTAGAACCAAAATCTTATTTTGGAAAAGGTTTGAATTTTCAATTCTAGGAAGCAGTTATGTAGCATGGAAAAGGAGGATGTTTCTTCATTGTTGTTGTTGTTTGTCTTTCGGCTTTTTCCCGGTTAGGGGTCGCCACAACAGAACTCCAGTCCGCTAATGATTGGCAGTAGATTTTCATGAACGCCGAGGTGCCAGCTCGACATCCAACCTTCAACGAAGGCATGCCCAGGGAGGACAGGCAGACTCCATACAGAAGGCACTCCCCGCACTCCAGCCGAGAATCGAACGGGAGAACCTCTTGCTGTGAGGCAACAACTCTACCGCTGCACCACTGTGGCAGCATGAGGATGTTTCTTCATTACTTATGCTAATACATCAGGAACTAGTATGATTGAATTTTTGAAAACTTGAAGCTTTTGAATGGAGATCGTGGTACAGCAAGGATTCAGAAATTTACTATTGTCGTCACTGGAGTACGATCTCAGAGTTGATATATATATGATTTACAGGGAGTGTGGGGGATGCACAGGGGCCTAACCCTGCAAAAACATAAAAAAAATAGATTTTTTTTTTGTTTGCGTTTTTAGATACTCGATCATATGGTCTGTTTGATTTTTTTTTTTTTTTGAGTTTCCAAAAAGTTAATCATCTGACATAGATCCAGTGATGCATTTAGAGTAGGTTCAGAGTAGATTTTACTATAAGTTGTGAAGTTATATCTGAAAAACCGCAAGTGTCTAAGCTTTGTCTGGATAAATAAAAAAACAAAAAGCAGGGATGAAGTCCCCCTGTGATCCATAGGATCCTACACAAAACACACACACACTATATATATGTGGATATATAGATATATATATATATATATATATATATATATATATATATATATATATATATATATATATATATACATCTGGATCTACTTCATATGGTCGATATTTCAGAATGTCAACATTCATATGGCCGAGACCATATAATCAACATTCGAAATGTCGACCATAGAAGAAAAAATAAAAAAGACAAAAAAAATTACCTTCACACTGCTAGCAGGGGGGCTGTGCCCCCCTGCACCCCCAACTCCAAGATCACACTACAGTGTGGAAGATGGAAATATTTCCATTCCACACTGTATAGAGATGCCAGTTCCACATGGTCGACATTTCTGAAATGTCGACCATGTGAAGGGAACATAGATATATATATATATATATATATATATATATATATATATATATATATATATGGTTCTCCTGCATTTGAACAAACGTATGTTTGTTTGACAAATGCGGGGGTGTAATTTAATGTTGATGGTATGGATAGCCAAACAGTGGACATGTTGATGGTATAGAATGTTGATACAGGTATGTGGGGTTTGGGAGGTGACAGCATGTGTGTGTGTGTGTGTGTGTGTGTGTGTGTGTGTGTGTGTGTGTGTGTGTGTGTGTGTGTGTGTGTGTGTGTGTGTGTGTGTGTGTGTGTGTGTGTGTGTGTTTTTGTGTGCATGTGCGTGTGCGTGCGTGCGTGCGTGCGTGCATGCGTATGTGTGTGTGTGTGTGCGTGTGTGCTTGTGTGTGTGTGTGTGTGTGTGTGTGTGTGTGTGTGTGTGTGTGTGTGTGTGTGTGTGTGTGTGTGCGTGTGTGTTAGGCTTAGGGTCAGGGATGAGGTAAGGATAGGTGTTCTGTTTGTGTGGGAGTTTGTGTATTTTAGGGTAAGGATAACACTTAGATTAGTCTGTCTTATGTAATGGTAGTGTTACAGGAAGGTTTTAATGATGTTAGGGTGTAGGTTTATGGTTGGGGGAAGGGGCAGCATTAGGGTTAGGGTTAGCACACATTACTAAGGTGGTGCAAGGGGGCAGATTTTCCAGCTTAAATTTACATTTGGCAGCTATGGGCTATTTCACTATGAAATAAACTATGCATTAGCTTTTCTGCTCTTTGGTAGATAGACTTTGCATTTCTGATTTGTTTGCTGCTAAACATCACTGAAGTATACCTTACCTGAGTATATTTTATATTTTTGTTTGCTATTTATGCTACTATGGAATCTTTAAGTAATTTTCAAATGTTTAATTACTGACCACATTCTTTGAAAGTGTTCATTTATCATAGGTTCGTTGATTCATAGGTATATACTAGGCTAATGACCACCAGGGCCTTTATAAGCCTAGTCATGCAACACAACACAACTTTGTCCCCATCTATCATGGGTGTTTATTAGGAGGTGGAATGTTAGTTAGGAAGTTTCCAAAGTTTATGTGGGGGGGTTATGTTAGTTTAGTCATAGTTACTGTCTGCCTCTATCAGAGATATAGGGGCCAGACTCTTGATGAATTTCTGATTTCCCACCTTTTGGTCAAGGTTGCACTTGGACAGGGTTAGGGATGGACTCTGATTCACATGGATGGGGACTCTGTTCCAGAACATGGAGATCCTTGGAGACACACATGTTTCAAAATCATTTATTTTGCAAACAAAATTTAAATTATTGGATCTAGTGGTTTTGATGCTGTTCATTCTCTGGATGTGAAAAAGGTCCATCAGAGCAGGATCTGAGTATGCCTTGTTTTCCAGGAATAAATTGCCTCTCAATAACCTTTTCGGGACTGAGTATAGAGACAGGGCTTTAAGGCAATCCATATAGGACAATGTGTTTATACCCTGTATTTTCCTGGTAAGGAACATGTGTGGACATTCCCGCTGTTGCATATGTATGGTCAGGTACATGCAGAAGGGGGCATTATACACAATGATGTGTTTGGTAAAGTATGAATAAAGTGCACTATGACTTCCTTGGACTGGGTGCCATGCCCTTACTTATAAGTTGATATTGATGTAGAAAAGGTGGCAAGTGCTTTTCTAGAAATTTTCAGCAGGGTAGATCTTCCAAGAGAGATACTCACTGATCGAGGTACCAACTTTATGTCAGACCTGCTGACTTGTTTGTGGAAGTGTTGTGGGGTGAAACATGTAAAGAACGCCTCTATCTTCCCCATACTAATAGTCATGTGGAGAGGTTAAACTCTGTTTTAAAGACTATGCTATGGACATTTGCAGACTAGTTTAAAAGGGCAAAGTTAACCATTAAACCCAGTAAGTGTCTGGTGGGTATGGCAGAAGTCACTTACTTAGGACACAGGGTGGGGAGTGATAAGATTATGTCAGAACCTGTCATGGTGGAAGCTATTCAAGTATGGCCAGTTCATGTTACTAAAAAGCAAGTGAGAGCATTTCTATGGACAACAGGGTACTGTAGAAAATTTGTGCCCAGTTGTAGTGCAATGGCTGCACCCCTTACTGATCCAACTAGGAAAAATAAACCATATAAGGTAATGTGGATCACAGATTTCAAACAAGCATTCAAAAAACTTAAGGAAATTTTGGGAAGACCCCCTGTGTTGGACAGCCCACATTATAGTGAAGAATTTGTAGTGCAAGTGGATGCTTTGGACTGGGGGGGCTGTGCACAGAAGGAGAAGAACGCTGAAGTAGGGTTAATAATACCAATGCAAATAGGTTTCCCAGGGGAGGAGTGGGTTGATATTCCAGGACAGACACATTATTCTCAAGAGTAGTTTTTCAAGGATCACTTGGAAATCATGCTTGAGTCAAAATTAGACACTATTATTTGTGCTAGCATGCCTAGCTGAGGTTTTGTACATAATTTCAGATTAACCTGTGTATTATTATGCCAGCACGACTAGCTATGGTATTGTAAATAAGTTCTAACATGTTAACTTATAATCTGCTTGTACAGAATGTTTTAAAGACTTGAACAGTGTCCTTTTACATTTCTAACTGTGCATGTTTGTGAAGAAAGATTCTAAAGGCAAACTGTCTCTGATTCAGCTGATCTGCAGATGATGTCATCAGAATGTTGACAGTTGCTATCTATTACTGTCAGAAGCTGAAAGACAGGAAGGAACTTTCATAAACAGCTGTTGGTTGATTTTCAAAATATGAAATGAAAATTAGAACTGGAACAGTTGTGACAGTTAGACTAGTGTACAAAAGAGCCTGCTGAAGACAGTTGCCAGTTACAGTTGTTAGTTGTGCTGTGCAGTAATTACATAAAAAGGACTCACCAAGAGTAGCAATCTAGTTTATATCAGGGACAATGTTCTTTAGTTTGTCAGAAAATTATAACTAATCAATTAGATCAGTTAGAGTTTTTCTAAATGTTGGATTTCTATCTTTTAGTATTGATTTTATTTTCCTGGTGATTGAGTTCTGTTTGTTTACTTAATTACTGTTTTGTATTTTTAATCATTTTACTCATTACTAAATATTTTTATTAACTTATCCCCGGATTTACTATTCTTCTGTGCAGAACTAGCTTAGTCCTGCACGGAAGCAGACATTTAGGAGAAGGACAGCAGTGTGCTATGCATATTAATGAAGGCATGCTGCCTGAACTCCTAATCTTACACAGAGAGTGTAAGAGTGCAGGGAGCATGTCTGAGAGCAGAGCTTTCAGAATATACATACCCCTGCAATGAAGAACTGCAGAAAGGCCAAAGGAATGAGCGAGACCACTCTATAGGTGTCCGCATATCCCCAGCAACATTCCCCCACATGTACAACAGCAAAAGTAAATACTGATCAAATAAACTAACCTTTTTTTTTTATTAAGAATCCAATTAAAGCTAACCATAGGTGCGTAGGTGTGCCCATCGCTTAGCTATGGTTAATGCAGCTTAAATGGCTGAAGAGGATAACAAGGAAGATATACACAAATGAAGCAGTATAGCAATAGTGTATTGGGCAGAGCATTTGCCTTACGAGCAGGCATTCCTGGTTCAAGTCCCACTGCAGCACATTCCATTTTCCATGGCAAATCACATTATGACCAATATTTTAGTTGCACGACCCACTAAATAACATATATTTGTGAACTGGAGTACTGCATTAAATGCACATGTGAGGTGTCAGTGTCATAATGTTGCAAAGTCCCTAGATAAGCAAATGTGCTCCATACAATATATGTACACAGGAATCATGGATACAAATGGAAGATAAAATGTGTAATGAATGACAACTCCATACAGCTTCCAAATCCCCCACCGTCCCAAGAACCATTAGATATTACTGTCTAAATCAGTGCAATTGTAAGCAGGAGTAAGCACTAGTAAGCAAGTGTAAGCACCAATAAGCAGTAGTAAGCATATTTAAGCACTGGTAAGTGAGCTTAAGCCCGTTTGCATGGGGGTAAGCATTGTGCACACAGGTTAAGAAATTTAGAAGCTAACTCTCTGTAAGCATATTTAACTGGAGGTTAGCATTGCTTACCCTCATGCAAACCCACGCAAACCTGCTTACAACTGCTCAAAAGTGACTTAATCACTCTGTATCCAACAGCCCTTGTTCTGCCCAGCAACAAAATAAACAGCCTTGTAGGTTTTGAACCCAGGACCTTATACACTATAGTCACAGTAGTTAACCACCGAGCCATCACAGCAGAACAAGGTATCACTAAACGAATCCTCACTATAGTAAAATCAAACTGAACCTATGAAAGGAATCAGTATAAGTTCTATAACCCACTACATAACATATATATGTAAACTGGAGTACAGCAGTAAGCCCAGATGTGAAGTGTAATTTTAATAGAGTGTTGAAGTCCCCAATAAAACACAAGGACACCATACAGTGTACGTACACATGAATCTTTGATACCAGGTATATATATAAGATGTAATGAATAAGAAATCAATGCAAAAAAGAAAATACAATGCAAAGTCTAATGTAAGCAACACTAAGCATTGCACAGGCCAGCTTAGGAGGTGTAAGCAGTGTGTAGGTCAGTGAATGCAATGTTCCCAGTGTTATACCCCTTTAAACAATGCCAACCTTAGGTAAGCAGGTTTGCCCATAGCCTAGCCTTTTCAAAACCAGCCAATCACGGAAAAGTTTGGGAAATCAGCCCTACTTAAACCCAACAGTTGGGAATACATCTCATAACTGGTTGTAGCTTCCCCTTGCAGGCACTATGGCAGAAAGAGGAGAAGGTGTGCACTTTCAGGCACAGCGCTGGTGCATCCAGGAATCCAGAGTCATGGCAGGACTCCTTGTCAAAGACCATAAGCAGAGACTGCTGCAGGACCAGTAGAAGGGTTCCCAATATAAGGCGGAAGCCTTGGATCATCTCACCCTTGACATCACCAGTGCCACTGGCATACCCTGAACTGGTGAGCAGGTCAGGCATCACTATGTCGACCTGAAGTGGTGTAGGGGGGACTTCTTGGAGCACTGGATCCAAGAGGCTAGAATGGCAGGGGTTGTCCCAGCTGTGTTTAAGTATCACTTCACTATGTGTGTAATTATTGCCAGCTCATATATATCATGGATAGATATGGCTAAATATTCCTCTTATGTCATCCACAGCTGAAAGTGAGCGGGTCACGAACCTGGAGTCCCATGGAAGTCACCTGGAGAGGTTGCGACGTGAAGCAGGTCAGTAATACTCTTGCATGTACTGTCATAGGAAATAAGTCTAAAAGTATTAGAAAATTAATTGCCTGTATAAAACCTGTATTGTTTAAGGCAAGTACTGCATACACTAGAAAATATGGCAGGAAGAGTCTCATATAGTTTGTATGTAAATAAAAGCATAACAGCTTGACAATAAAAGTCTAACTGCTGGACTGCATGTGTATACTCTGGTATCTTATGGTAATGTAGATTTGCAATCACGTAATAGCACTGTTGTATTAAGCACTGTTACCCACACTGTGCACCATAAATAGAATGTGTAGGAATGCCTGTATATGACTGGTGTAATCCCCAGAGGCCAATTAGTACAACTGAGAGGCACATAGACAGAAAACAGTAAAAAGGCAAACAACAATATATGAATAGCACATGCAACTGAGAAGTGGACTGCTGTATTTTAGTACACACAGCCATGGTTCGAATCCTGGCAGAGGTAGTAGTCTGCATACAGAAGCATACCCCACAACTGTACACATATGTCCTGAATGTCCAGTAAAGTGGCCCATATCTGCTTCCTGTCAACCTGTCCCCCTGGGAAATCAGTGGGATGATAGCAGATGTATAGGCAGCAAACAGGAAATACAACTGATTGATACACATCTATGAGAACAAAGCTGGCACACTAGCAACTCCCCAAAACCTTATGAAAGTAAGAAGCCACGTATGTCCCATTTACACCCCCATGTTGTCAAGTTATGACCAAAGTGTGTACAGTAACAGAGTGAAATGTATGTGCATAAGAGTAATGTGGAATCTGGTACTGTGTGTGGCAACATTCAAATAGTGCTAACAAACATTTCTCCCACAGGTCTGTCAGATAACAACACTGTGCCCAGAAATACAAGAATGATACCCTGTACTGGTACTGTTTACTTTGGAATTGTATGACATTGTGACTGATGCAGTTGCTCCGAATAATAAGTTATTACTCACCACTGTCAGCCACACTGTCCTACAAAATATAACTGTCTAGGAAATCCTGTATAAGAGTGCTGTAATAATAGGTCAGAATGCAAAACCACAGGAGAATTATAAGCAGAAAGCAGATTGGAAATACACAACAATAACTATATAGCACACACAACTCTGATGGACAGTGTTTAAGTTGTAGCAGACACAGCCATGATCTGAATCCTGGGAGTGGAAATAGGCTGCATACAGAATCATACCCCACAACTGTACAGATAAGACCAGAATGTCCAGTATATGGGCCCATATCTGCTGCCTGTCACTCTGTCCCCCTGGGAAGTCTGTGGGATGATCCCAGATGTCTAGGCAGCAAACAGGGAATTGTCACACATCTATGAGAACAAACCTTTCACTCTAGCAACCCCAAAACTGTTCTGAGTAGTATGCCAAGTATGTCCTATCTACACCCCCATGTTGTCAAGCTGTAACCAGAGTGTGTACAGTAACAGAGTGAGATGTATGTACATAATACTAATGTGTAATTTGGTACTTTGTGTGGCAGCATTCAGGTAGTGCTAACAGACATTGTTCCCAGAGGTACATTGGATACGAACACTGTGCCGATAAAAAAAAGCTTGATACACTGTACTAGTACTGTTTACTCTGGTATTGTATGGAACTGTGGGTGCTGCAGTTGCTCTGAATAATAAGTTATCACTGATCACTGTCACCCACACTGTGCTACATAATACAACTGTGTAGGAAAGCCTATATAAGAGTGTGGTAAGTCACTAAAGGTTGAAGAGGGCAATAGTCTAAATATGTCCCAGTTCACCTGCATGTGGTTAAGACAAGGCCAGAGTCTGTGCAGAAAGAGATGGACAGCTATGTGCATATCAACCTGGAATCTGTGAGTATGTGTAGAAACAGTTAGTTTTAATAAACATTTCCTCCACAGGTATATCAGGTAAGAGGTATATACTGCCAGTAAAACCAGTTCATGTATAACAATGACGACAGCCATATCACTGTCCAAACTAAGGCTACAGGATACTGTAGTAATACTTGTAAGGTACAGATAACAGCACTGACTAGGAAAGTAATGTGGACTACAGGAATATACTAGTTGTTAATTGACATCTTTCTCCCCCCCACCATATTTCCAACAATAAACTACATACCCACCTCAACTGGTATGTAATGACTTCACTGTTCAGATTATACCCGATTGATTGATAAATATTTAAATCTGTTTCCATGCATTTGCTATGTTGAAATATTCTAACATTGGTGGCATGGTGCCATCTATGTACCTGCATGCTGTTGTTATTACCACTGTGGTCCCATATATGCATGTTTTCCATTTGCTATGCAACTGTTCCGTATCTGGTGTCTGGGTTAATGGGAATATCTGTGCATGCTGTTATACCTAACACTGGAATGTGTTGACTATTACTAACCCACATATGATAAAATTTAAACACTATAGCACATTTGGGAAGGCCAGTCCCAGCGGACCCACCTGTCCCACCTCAGCTGGCCATGGCACTGGGCACCAGCACATCTGGGGCCCATCCCGGGTCCTCCTTGTCCATTGGTCCTGCACCACCTTTGGGTGGAACTGCCTCAGGGGATGGGTCTCATCCCCCCCGGTAGTGGGCATGGAAAGGAACCTGTCACCCATCACCAGGTCCAGGTCGTGATGCATACCAAGCTCCACAGGGCGGTCGGAGATCTGCTACACCAGCTTAAGGGCCGTGTGTCGCAACTAGAGGGTTGACCTGGCTCTGTGACTCAGCACCCAGGACAGCCACATTTGGGGCTGGGAAGGTGCAGTGGTGACCGCCCATGAGTGGGGATCTCAGTCCCACTGTTTCCACTAGGGGGCTCATGGGCTTCTGATGTCCCAACACCCCTCCCCATCAAGGTGTCTACCCCCCACATGTGTCATATACTGCCCCTGTATGCATCTTGTTTGTCTTGTCTGTTAATTTATCCAATCTACCTCCTCAAATATACTTACTATCCCTCCCCAACATCCCACTCTCACCTGAAAAAAAAAGGGGCAATCTGTTCGCAAAAACAAATCTCGCCCCATACATAGCTGTCCATTTTGCACACGTGTCAACTGGAAACATGTAATCTGATCTAACTGGCATCACATCATATTATTGTTGTCCTCACCCCTCTCTCAGGGGTTTGAGTGTCTAAATCTAGCTCCAAAGTCAGTGTATATGCACAGCTGTTTCTGTAGAAGAAATGGGCAGCTATGGACCTTCACTACAACCTTCCTGCATATCCTTAGCTATTTTCCCAACTGTCTTTCCTTCTTTGTGCCCCTTTTTTACCATTGTCCTATCAACTCTTTTTTCTTTTCTTTTAAAGAAATTAGTGCTAGGGTAAGCAGGACTAAGTACTTTTAAGCAGCAGTAGGTGGGTTTAAGCTTGCTTGTGTGGGGGTAAGCAATGCCTACACAGGTTAAGCAATTGAAAAGCTAACTGAGTGTATAAGAAACTGTAACCGGAAGTTAGCAGTGCTTACCTCCGCGCAAACCCGCTTACAACTGCTTAAAAGTGCCTTAATCACCATGTTCTGCCCAGCAACAAAATAAACAGCCTCTGCAAGGCTTGAATCCAGGACCCTGCACAGCACAGCCAAAGTAATTTACCACTAAGCCATGTCAGATATACATAACTGCGATGTTTTCACAAACATATCATCCAACCCAGGCATTCAACAGTACAGTGAATGTATTTCAACATGTAGATGTGTGTGTGTGTGTGTGTGTGTGTGTGTGTGTGTGTGTGTGTGTGTGTGTGTGTGTGTGTGCATGTGTGTATATATATATATATATATATATATATATATATATATATATATATATATATGTTAATATCTAAAGAGATATAACATATCTATATATGTAGATATATATATATATATATATATATATATATGTGTGTGTGTGTGTGTGTAGAAATACACGCACACACACACACAGACACACACACACACACACACACACACACATTGTATGTATATATATATCTATATAGGTATATATGGACATACATCAGTAGATAAAAATGGGAAGATAACAAAAACATATATATCCACATGCACCGTTAATAGAGTTGAGAGCACCCAAACAACATACGTCTTGTATGAATAGGTATTCCCCCCAACAGCCAAACACGTCTGCCCTGCAACACACTACCAACTGTTGCAGATCCTATAACCAGGACTTGACATGACATGGGTACAAGATGTTAACAGTACTCCATCCCACCTGTATGATGTCAGGCTGGTATAAGTAACATATCATGCAGTACAGTCTGGATCCCATAGGGAATGTACTTTGTGGAAGCAATCAACATCCCTAGGATACATCTACGCAGACACATATATGCAGATACAGATATACATATATATATATATATATATATATATATATATATATATATATATATATATATATTATATATACATATGTATAGATGTATATGTAACTACACATACACATGCAGAGATATGTATAGGAAGATACATATGTACAAGGTGCACACAATATGAAACAGCAAATATGTCTACACTTACCACCTTACCAACTGGACACTGTATGAGCCTCCCATACAAATGACAATTGTTGCCTGCAACATATACCCACAGATAGGTCAAAGGATATAACACCACACACAGGTTTGCATACATGGGAAACTTTGTGTACTATTACAGTTGTATATGCCATGTCATATAGCTGTTTAGACACTGACATCCATATAAACAGAGTAATGCAACTGTGAAACAGTTATACTAATACAGTAGTCTGGAAAGGTTTATATATGTTGCTGTCTAAGCTGAGGCCTTCAAGTAGTACAATAGTAAAGACAGACTCGGCCACAGGATACCAAACAATCAACAGTAAGTAATGCAGATGTATAGGTCAGCAGCCTCTATCTACACTCTGTACACAATCCCTAGGGAGTAAAGACCTCAGATGACACAATGGGATGTAACCGTTAAATACCAAGGCATAACTGACACCATCACAATCACACTGACAAACAGAACAGTCTGTATGGCAGGAGGCAGTAGGCCTGCATTTACCCAAGGTAGATTGTATGGTAATGCGCATACAGATACCTTAAAGCAGCTTACCCCTGATACCCACACATGTTTTAACAGCCTAGGTTGGTTATAGTTCATCCCCCCCAGACTCAATAATACAGGGCCATATACCACTGCTACATACACTGGTTTCTGGAGTGCATAAGGGCATACATGTATTCTGTGGGTGAAGCCCACACATATATGGCCCCAACCCCACAGTATGTGTTGGGGACACAACAGCAATGGACTGATGGCAGGAATGGCAGAATAACTCCACTCAGCTTGGTAAAGAATAAAATAATAAACCACCGTTCTTATTCACTTTAATGACAAGACAAGTAAAATTAAGCGCTTTTCCAAACTTCTTCAGATACAAAACAAGAACAGTCAGCCCAGCTAAAATCCACTCTATAATATAAAAATTTAATTGGTTAATTACCCACAAGTGAGTCACGACACTCATTTAAAGTTACACTTCAAGAATACATTATTTGTTACTAACCAAACCAAAATAAACCTAAAAACTTCAATACTTTTAAAACATTGTCACACAGTTGATAGAAAATTATTACATTTACAAAAAATAAATATGTATATATGTATAATGATGAATAATATTAACACCCAACCCAAACTTGATTATTGTACCGTAATTATAAAAGCATAATTTATAATTTATAAAAAACATAATATGTAAAATTATACCATGATCCCCCATTAATATTCCAAAACGTGCACGCTGATTGGCCAGTGTGCCCATTGTAAATCGACTTATACTAATGGAAAAAGGTCCGGTCGCCCGGACTTTTTTCCATTAGTATAAGTCTGTTTTTAAAACACTGTCTCGCTATGTTAAATGGGTTTAACATAGCGAGACAGCTTTAAAATAAGCAACGGAGATCTCCATTGCTTATTTTAAAGCTGTCTCGCTATGCTAAACCCATTTAACATAGCGAGACAGGTTTTAAAAGCACGGAGAAAGCAAGATCTCCGTTGCTTTTTACTCGCTATGTTAAATGGGTTTAACATAGCGAGACAGTTTTAAAATAAGCAACGGACATCTCCATTGCTTATTTTAAAACTGTCTCGCTATGTTAAACCTATTTAACATAGCAAACAAAAAAAAGCAACGGAGATCTTGCTTTCTCCGTGCTTTTGTCCACAGCTCTGATGTACTGCGCAGGCGCAGTACATCAGAACTGCCGCGGATGCCAGACATCTGCAGAAGGGCAGCAAACAGGCATTATACTATGCCATTATTTAAGAAAAGTAATAGTTTCTTTTCTTAAATAATGTCATGATAATAGCAATAACCACTTCTGGGTGTGGTAATGCTGGATTTACCCACGGTTGGCTTTGTTTGGTCCCTCGGGCTTCGCCCTCGGGACCAAACCACGCCAACCATGGGTAAATCCAGCATTACCCACACCCAGGCGTGGGTTATTGCTATAATAATACTTTGTCAATGAATAACCAACTATCCAACAGAATTACATAGAAAATTACCTTAGTAAACTTCTCAATTTTAATATACTTGCTAAAGAATAAATTTCATTAATACCTGGGGGGGGGGGGCACAAGAGTTGCGTAGCAACTGCCATTTCAACTCATGTTCTTCAAGATGTAACTTAACTATGTTACTAAGTACCTCACATTCTCGTGTAGTTACCTGTGCTATAACTCTAAACTTAAAAGAACATGAGTTGAAATGGCAGTTTAACTGCATCTTGTCTCCCTTTCTAAATTCTCTCCTATTTACTATACCTCACCAACAGGATCATGGGCTACAAACAGATGTCCTATGCAGCTCGACTAAAGAAACTCCAGCTCTATTCAGTTGCTTACCGCCTACTCAGAGGTGATCTATGCCTGACGTACAAAGCCATGTCAAACCCAGAATTAATGGACATGCTCCACCTCAAAAAAATCCAAGTCCCTTAGAGCGGCACGCTCCAGGGACCGAAACCTCAGCACAAAAATAAATACGACATGCTGGAGGGACAGATTAATTTCCCAGAGGCTCTCCTCACTCTGGAATAGAATCCCAATTCATGTTAGACATAGCCCCTTGCTGACCCTCTTCAAGTGAAATTTGGACGCGTGGATGGGAAATCGCAAATTCACCCCTGGGACCTCTCCTGTGTCCCTGCTAGACAGAGGCACAGTAAACTAATCTTAAAAGGGTACCTTCTGTGACCTACTTTACAGAGGCACAGTAGGTTAATCTAATAGGGAGGCGGAAGCCAAATACACTCTGGCTAGGCTTATAAATGCCCTAGGGCAGATAGCCTAGTATCTACCTATGAACCTATGAACTAATATACTCTGTATATATTTAATAACTCACTATCTATACATAGATAAATAATAGTCTAAAATAATCTAGTTTTAAAGTAGACTAACTGGAATAGTGAACTTAATTAATTGTTATTATGCAACGACCCCCCCCATTAATATTCAAAAATGTGCACGCTGATTGGTCAGCATGCATGTTGTAAATCAGAGTTATAGTAATGAAAAAAGGAGTGGTCGCCCGGACTTTTTCCATTAGTATAACTCTTTTTTTACAGCAACGGAGAATGCAAAATCTCCATTGCTTTTTACACACTGTCTCGCTATGTTAAATGAGTTTAACATGGTGAGACAGCTTTAAAAAAATTAACGGGTTTAACATAGCGAGATTCTCCATTGCTTTTTTTAAAGCTGTCTCGCTATGTTAAACACCTTTAACATAGCGAGACATTTTGTAAAAAGCAACAGAGATCTTGCGTTCTCCATTGCTTTTTTCAAAACTGTCTCGCTATGTTAAATGGGTTTAACATAGCGAGACAGCTTTAAAAAAAGCAACGGAGATTCTCTGTTGCTTTTTTAAAGCTGTCTCGCTATGTTAAACGCCTTTAACATAGTGAGACAGTTTGTAAAAAGCAACAGAGATCTTGCTTTCTCTGTTGCTTTTGCCCACAGCTCTGATGTACTGCGTAAGCATACGCATGCGCAGTACATCAGAACTGCCGCAGAATACCAGACAGCTGCAGAAGGGCAGCAAGGAGGCATTATACAATGCCATTATTTAAGAAAAGTAATTTTTTTTTCTTAAATAATGTCATTGTATAATAGCAATAACCCATGCCTGGGTGTGGGTAATGCTGGATTTACCCACGGTTGTCTTTGGCCACTTGGGCTTCACCCTCGTGACCAAACCACACCAACCGTGGGTAAATCCAGCATTACCCACACCTATGCGTGAGTTTAATGCTATATTATAATATTTATTAGATTAATGATAGTCACTGTTATGCTTATTGGGATTGGGGACATGTTCGTGATTAACTCTGAAATGTTCCATTCATGTACATATGTCCTTTGAATTATTTCCTTTTAGTATTCACAAATATATAAAAAAAGGAGGGAAAATGTACTGTTGGTTAAGAGAAATGAAGCTTTCTTCACATTCTATTTGCATTACCATAGCAACAGTAAACAATTTCTGCAGTTTCTAAGGACACTGTGAACCTGCAAAGTGCATTTAGCCTCACAGATAACAAATAATAAGAAAAAGTAATGTTGTCTAGTTATTAAAATGAAAAACAACCTAAGCAAGGTAAAATAAATACATAATAGGACTATTTGTAAATATTTTATGATTTATCCTCATAGGATTACATATTCCTGGAAACACAACTGAAATGTTTCAAAACTACATGTGCACTTAAATGTAGCTGCTTGATTAAAAAGTATTACTCAGTTTAACATGCTGATTTCACAAGCACTATGCACTGTAAAAGTTACATTTTATATGCTACTTGAAATTGTCAGTCTCTAGTGCACATGAAAAGATACATATTACTTTTTGCAACATGTTATCTTTGCAGTTACCTCACACTCTGTACAAACTCACTTGGTAACTGATAGCTATTATACCATGACCCCCCCCCCAAAATGTGCACGCTGATTGGCCAGCGTGCACATTGTAAATCGAGTTATACTAATGGCAAAAGGTCCGGTCGCCCGGACTTTTTTCCATTAGTATAACTCTACTTTTAAAACACTGTCTCGCTATGTTAAATGGGTTTAACATAGCGAGACAGCTAAAATAAGCAACGGAGATCTCCGTTGCTTATTTTAGCTGTCTCGCCATGCTAAACCCATTTAACATAGCGAGACAGTTTAAAAAGCAACGGAGAAAGCAAGATCTCCGTTGCTTTTTATTCGCTATGTTAAATGGGTTTAACATGGCGAGACAGTTTTAAAATAAGCAACAGACATCTCCGTTGCTTATTTTAAAGCTGTCTCGCTATGTTAAACCCATTTAACATAGCTATAAAAAGCAACGGAGATCTTGCTTTCTCCGTTGCTTTTACAACTCTGATGTACTGTGCAGGCGCGCAGTACATCAGAACTGCCGGATGCCAGACATCTGCGGAAGGGCAGTAAACAGGCATTATACTATGCCATTATTTAAGAAAAGTAATAGTTTCTTTTCTTAAATAATGTCATGGTATAATAGCAATAACCCACTTCTGGGTGGGTAATGCTGTATTTACCCACGGTTGGCTTTGTTTGGTCCTCGGGCTTTGCCCTCGGGACCAAACCACGCCAACCGTGGGTAAATCCAGCATTACCCACACCCAGGCGTGGGTTATTGCTATATTCATTTAAAATATCAGTTTAAATATTAAATGTGCCCTTGAAATGCTATTGACATTTTGACAAAATATAATCTGAACTGTAAAATGAATGACTTAAAAGAAGTGAAGTAATGCATAAATTTCAAAGACAGTTCTTGATACTACAGTAAAAGTAAAAATATATATTCACAAGGAAGTACTGAAATGTTTTAGTCTTCCAGTTAAAATAGCTTACAGTCAACATTTTGCGATATCAGAAAGTTTGAAGAGCTAGGAAATTTCTATTCTTTGTCTTTATAATGATTATTAGACATATGTTAGACTCTGCTTTGTTTAATGAATTGTGACATATGTTTATGAGGAAAAGTGGACTCAATTACTCACATTGGACTACACATTCATGGAAACTCAACTGAAATGTTCCCAAATTACTTGTGAATTTAAATGAAACTGCCTGATTAATAAGCATAATTTACTTTAACAACCTGAATCCATAAGCTATCTGCTCTATATATGCTGTTATATATGTCACTTGCATATTACAGTCTCTAGAGCGCACGAAAAAATACATATTATTTTTGCAACATGCTATATTTGCACTAATCATACATTCTAAACTAACTCAACTGGCAACTGACAAGTTATTTATTTGAAACATCAGTCTAAATATATATTGTGCCCTTGAAATATTGTTGCCGTTTTGACAAAACAAAACCTGAACTGAAAAAGGAATGATTTGAAGAAGTGAAGTATTGTACAGATTTCAAAGACAGCTATTGACACTACAATATAAGTAGAAATGTATACATGCAAGGAAAAATTGAAATGCTTTATACTTTTAGTTAAAATAGCTTATTGTTAACTTTTTGCTTTATAAGAACATTTAAAGAGCCAGGAAATTATTTCTAATCTGTCTTTATAATGTTTACTAAAGTGATGTTAGTCACTGACTTGTTTAATGGATTGCGAGTCATGTACAAGAGGGACTACTGAATGTTATTTCTGTTTACCTATGTTTGCTGAATTTCTTCTATTAGTATTTATTTAAAACAAGTGAAAGAAAGGGGAAGGGGAATCTCTGTTTTTGGTCAAGGGAGGAGAGGCTTACGAGTATTCTAACTGCCCCAAGAACTCTCTAAGATGCTTTAAATACTATTTGATTAATACTTACCAAAGGTAAGTCTTGATTACCATATAGGTACCTTCACATTCATTCTAGACCTCATGTGATTACCCAGGAGGTACCCTATGCAGGATGGGAATTGTCAGGGTGATCATAGTTCATTCTTTAGACTCTGCTTTGTAAATCTATAAATATGTCAAAGCACTGCACACTAGAATGTAGGGCGCCTCTACTCAGAGTCAGGATACCACTGATAAACCATCCCCGGGATTCATGAACGTTGCGCCAGGTGGACGCATAGTGTAGGCATTACAACGCCAAATATGGCCGCCGAGTGATTCAGGTACGATCCAATCCCACGTGCACTACCGGCGTGCGCCAGATCTGCGCCGTCTCCGGCGTAGGTATGCTAAACACCCCATGTGCGGTGTTGCACCATGCAAATGAAGGCATATAGCGATCCACGAAGTGGCGCAGGCGTAAGCATAATAACGGCAATGTAAACCAAAAAAAAAACGGTTTACATTTACCCAAACATAACATAGGAGTAACGGAAGGCTGTCAACGTCAGGTATCACACTGTTGCCATATGCCAATGGCGAAAGACACAGAGAATGTCAAAAGAAAACATGCACAACATGTAAATAATAACATAAATGGTATGTCCACAGAAACCCACAGCAGAACCCCAGGACATGTCTGCGGAAGGTGCTAAACAATGAAATAATATGACAATGTCATAAAACAGCAGTGTAATACACATCAGCTTCACAGCCACAATACACCATGGTATGCATGGAAAGCCACATCCACGGTGCAAGGGTTGCCAAGGAGTCGCGGCAGTGTTCGGCGTGGTAACTATGAATTAGTGGTCAATGCCATGCAAATGAGGCAGATAATACTGAATCGCAAAACCCCCACCAGCGTAAGGCTGTACCAAACGGCGCAGTGGTAATACACAGAGGAGTGGCTCAGAGGGAATACATGTCACCTGCAGAGGGGTGTGCCACTGTAGGAGGAAGCACATTGGAGCTCAGCAAACCTGGGCTGTACACTGCACATCACAGCTGCAGGACCGGCGTGTGGGGAAATAGTTGAGCTGAGAGCACACAATGCGCGCAGAGGTACATGTGCACGAGGATGACTACGTACCCTTAACCCAGTCATGTGACGCTCGCCCCGCAAATAACATCGGATACAGGAAGGTGATGTTGAGAATATGAGGAAATGCGGAAGCAGTGTAATTGGAGTAGTAATGAGCAATCAACAGTAATCAACCCACGAAGGCCAATCGGCGGCAGCTGACAACTCTGCATGCAGAAACCTGCAAAACGGGATAGGGGAGGCATATGAATGCAAAGAAAGTAGGGAAGGTAGCAGATTGCAAAGAGTGAAGACCTGACACAGCAGAGCCAAGTAGACAGGCAGCATAACGGCGGTGGCACACAAAACGCACGATATGCCATGTTCCAGAAACTACACATGACAGGGCTCTGCAGGATGCATGCCAGGAAATAGTAGGTGCAACGTGCAGAAACAGTAAGGGAAGGTCGAAAGCTAATCCATTGCAGGCAAGAGTAATGCAACACCAAAGGCAACAGCGTTGCAGTGCCAACGGTAAAACACGGAAGATAATCCCCAGATACAGCCGCACAGACACACCCTATGACATCACCGGGTGTACAGCACAACAGTATAAAGTGTGAATGCACACAACACACAGCCGTGTATTCCCAAATGCCGCACCATAGGTGTAAACACACGGGAAACTTTTAAAATGTACATGTTGGGTGCCGCCGTGGCGTGATCCATCAGCATGTGTTAGAGACAGACGGAGTTGTGGAGGAGGGTGCCGACAACTACCGTAGGCCTCAGAGGAGAAGGAGAGTGTTCAGACCAAGGGTAACCTACCAGGGGCTACAAGACCTGGAGATAGTAGAGCGTTACAGGGTGGATAGGGACACGTTACAGCAAATAGTGGAGCTGTGCTGGCCACGCCTGAGAACAAGAAACAACAGAGGGGAGCCCATCCCAGTGGACACAAAGGTATGTGTAAGCATGCGAATACTGGCCACAGGTACCTTTCAAAGGCCAACTGGGGATATAATGGGCATCTCACAGGCATCAGCATCCAGGGTACTACACCAGTTTCTGGATGCCATGTTACCACATGCCAATGAGCATATATACTTCCCCAGATCTCAGGAGGAGTTGGCTAGCAATATGTGCCACTTCCACCATGTGGCACAATACCCGGAGGTACTGGGTGCGATAGACTGTACGCACATACAAATCAAGTCACCACCTGGGGAGCAGGGTAGACGCTACATAAACCGCAAGGGATTCCCCTCCATCAATTGCCAGGTCATGTGCAATGCGCAGGGCATTATCATGGATGTGTGTGCTGGCAGCCCTGGAAGCTACCATGACTCCCATATCTGGCATGCCTCACAGCTGTACCAGGTATTCGCCAGGGGGGACATCCCACAAGGCCACCTTGTGGGAGATGCTGGCTATGCACTGGAGCCATGGATGATGACTCCCATCAGAAATGCACACACACACATGCAAGAACGCCATAATGAGGCACACGCACAAACCAGAATAATCATAGAGCGTGTGTTTGGGATGCTGAAATCACGGTTCCGGTGCTTGGATACATCCAGTGGAGCCCTGCAGTACTCTCCAGGCACATGTGCCCACATATTCATAGTATGTGCCATGCTACATAATATGATCCTGCGGAAGCAGCTGCTGCAGGGACATAATGGTGAAGGGCCACAAAGCCCACCACAACTGCCAAGGCCAGTCCAGGCACAGAGGGTTCAGGACCATGAACACACTGTGCCAGCCCCAGTAGGCAGACGGAGGCATACCCAATATGCCCATGCCCTGGCAAAGAGGAAACGTATAGCACATACTCTGACAGCGTAGGCCCCATGGACTGACACCTCCCTACCTGCACACACAGTGAAATGGACGGCACACAAACATGGCCACCCGTAAACTGTACCATATGGGTGGCCCCATGTGTGACTCCAACATAGGCAGCACCCAAACACTGTACACCCAACAGCCAGCGGAGCATAGAACGCCAGCACCTGAACCGTATGTGGGTCCTACAGCAGACGGCATTGCTGTATGCTGCCACGTTCGCCGCAAGGTGTATACATATAGACATGTAGATATGTGCATATACAGATATGTAGATAGATATAATTACATATATAGAAATATATGTACACATATACATAGAAGTACTACAGGTAAGACAGGGAATCAGAGGGATGTAAGGTGACAGAGAAGTAACACGCGATATCTGTACATAGTATACATAGTGAAAGACAACCTGAGCATCCGGGAGGTTTAACAGAAGAGGAAACCGCCACCCATGGAAAGGTCAACATACCGAAATGCATAACCGCGAGTCGGAATGATCGCCAGGCCACAGTACAGTAACAGTACATGTGCGGGTAATACTATGATGATATGAGGGGGGAGGTAGACACTGCCGCCGGTGATGCGGCCCACGCAGGTACTGTGTGCAACCGTCCTTGTGACTGCCGCAGTATGTGTATGTGTGCGGTGAGGGTGCCATGTGTTTCGCTGTGCGAGTGTAATGTGTGTGCCTCTGTAAAATGTGTATGTTGGTGCCATGTTAGAGGCGGAGTGGAATAACATGTGTAGGCATACAGTACACTAGCCACAGGAATATGTACACCAGTAGTCCCAAAGTAGTACTGAGAGCCCCACCCTGGCTAGGTGTGTGGCGACGTATAACGATGCAAAGTGTAAATGTCCCAGAATGTACCACAGGAATATACCCCACATGAAATGGAAAGGACGTATGTACTAATCATGACCGTATGTATGACACCGATATGCTAATTGCAAAACGATACGTCGGAAAAGTCACACAGCAATAGGTATGTACTGCGGAAATACGCATGTGCTACCCCGGTACTGACCGTGGCCACGTATCAGCCCGTAAACACCGCTGTGTGTTCTACAAGTGTCAAACAAGCAATCGCCACCTGAATAGGTGGCAACCACTGGCAAACAGGCCATCCCAAGTACAGGACCACAATGACTGTAAATATCTGGGACAGAATGACAAGGGATAGTCGTCACGTACAAACAACCGCAGATATACCACCGATGTGACGGAGGAATACATGCAGGAAGCACACGCAGGCGATACCAACACCACATGACAACAACACAACCTACACTCCCAGAACAACAGACAATTAACTGTCAACTCCCCAGGCAGGGATGGAGCACACAGACAAGCATACCGTGTATGTACAGATGCAAGGCCCACAACCCGTATCCGTCACCTACAACCTCCGATATTCCCCATCGTACATATCAAAGGGATACAAGCCATAATAGCAGCACAAACATACAGGCAGTCAATGACAGCTGCATAACCACAACATCTCGCGTGGGAAACACTATCAACAGCAGATGCATACTTGCATCCATTGTTTAAAGGAATCCAACAGCTATGTTACACATCCGAATGCAAAATGCCATCAACAGATGCCGTCAGGACAGGGACACCCACATGTCGAACATAATACCATACCCAACACACACAATCCACGGCTAACACCACTGCGAAATGTACCTGTCGCCACACATAGCGGCTGCAGTTACATATAACATAACACAATACAGACCATCTCCACGAAAGTAGGGCAAATAGCCAACACCCAGGTGAGGAATGCAACCATACCCTAGTTATGACGCGTAATGTATGAATGGAGTAGATGCACAGGTGATATGCACACAAGTACACACTGAGGAACAGCAATTGGTGTGATGAACCCACATGTTGCAGGTATCGACGGATATAAGGATGACTCCCAGGATATTCAAACCGTATGCTCATACCGAACCAGCAGTGTACAATGGAAAGAGTAACAAATAGGAATACCGATACACGGAATGAAAAACGGAACGAAACACTGACAAGGTATGTAGAACCCATGATATGTACGGGTGTGTAACACATGATGTGTATGACGAAGCTGTACTGTATGTGAATGGTGTTTGTAAGTAATGATACTTGTCCATAATGCAGAGAGTGGTGAAAGGTGGTTATGTAGTGCTATCCTGCTGAGCATACTAACGACTGTGGACACCGTGTGCACAGCAGTGGGACATCATGTACACAGCCGGGATAACACAAGGGCTGCCACAGGGGGGCATAACAGAGAACAATGCCACACCGCACGCCGATGCTGGCAGTGGATGTCCAACAAGGAAGTGCCATAGCAGGGGATAGGACATGTATGTATACTGTCACAGCACACATGTGTATGGGCATATACCGTCGATGTCATACATAATGTGCGCCCGACGTGCACGTATGCCTTGCAGTAGGGGATACTATGTCAACTATGTGTAATGTAAAGCTGTCATGGTGGATATGACAGGCATCATACACAGTATCAGAGGCATATCATGCATAATGGAGTTATTGCCTATTGGTATGTACAATAACAGGATACATATGGCCTGTAGATATGGGACAGAGTAGTAGCATAATAGCCATCCGAAATGGAAGGAACACCAAGTAACCATGGCCAAACAATCTGTAGCAGGTGCAATGTGGGCAACAATGAAGTCTGTCAGGTCCATGTGTAAACACATGTGCAGTGTACACAGTAGTGTCACCTCCCCATGGTAGTGTCCAGTGAACAGCAGAGGTGGGTGTCAACTGCATGTTTACACAGTACTGCTGCTGTGGTGGTACCATGACTACGTGTCACTCAAACAGCAAGGGAGCTATCACATGAACAGTGCCACTGTGTGTCCCTGTGGGATGTGCACAGGACCTATGTTCCACAGCATGGTGTGTGTTGTGTCTGCGGAAGTAACACAGAAGCCCAGCCCACACTCATGGCATGTGTGCACATATCCATGAGTGGTCTGTTCACACTGCCCACTGCAATTGCCATGTATGAGTACTACATGCATCAGTAATGCGGAGGACATGGTCCATATCAGAGCAGAAGACACCCCTGTGTATGTGGTATGCAGATGTGTACAGATGTGTTTTCCATCTGTCAGCCGCATATGTAAACTGTATGAGCCTGGTGCACATCATGGCATGACAATGCTGTGCCATGTAAAGTCGTAGCCATTGTGGAAGGTACACCACGAATGTGGTATTGTAACCTTGCCCGTGTGTAGATGTGTGTATGCCACAGGTACAATGGCTACCTATGTACCAGCATCACACACAGTACAGATAGGTGTGGCCCTGCAGATGTGTACCCATGCCACAGTGGAATACGGTAACCACAGCACCATGTGGGGCATTTGTGTGTACAGCAACCATGTACAATTTGATATGCATGTACGGGGACAGTATCCATGTGATACTCAGTGGATGAATGTTGCTATGCAAAGGTGATGTGCATGCACCATGTGTCATGCATCCTGATGCCATGACACCCACATGATGTATCTGCCACACCGACACCCGTACGGTTATCAGTATGAGCTGGTGGAGCTATAATGGTGCCAGGTATGTAGATGTGGGATATCTAGGCATGGACAGTACTCTGTGACAGCATGTTGTGTATGTAAGCAAATAGTGAACATGAGGGGCCCCATGACTGAGGACTGTGTAATGCCATATGTACCTGACATGTAGTAGGTAGCATGATATGCTTGCACCACTGTGTGTCCTGTCCAGGAGTCATATAGCCTAACATCCTGAGACACAGGGTATGATGTGCAGTTGGATGTGTACGTTGCCAATACCAGAACGTGGAATGGTGCTGAAGGGCAATGTGAGGACAATGTCTGATCTGTTGCCCTCTGTACCACACCAACCAACCATGCAATGGTATGACAGGTGGCCAGCATGTGTATGTGGCGTGCTGTGGCACACAGAAGCCCAACAAGGGTGCCAGTAAAGGCATGGAGGTCATCAATGAGTGCGTGAAGCACGTTTGTGAGGATGTGCCCCAGTGCCATACTGAATGGTCCAGTCATGGGTGTACGAATGCAGTCCCACACGTGCAATACAGTGCCACCCATGTGTAGTGCGATAGATGCGGCAGTGTGACGGTCAAGGTACACAATGTCCGACAACAGGCTAGCAGTGAATTCAGTGGGCTGGTGTGGAGACACATACCAAACAGGTTGGTGGGACATAACAGCTAGGGAGATCGGAAGGTGACATTGGGACAGTGTCTTAGGACATAACGTGTGCATGGTAGTACCATGTATGTGTCCACAGGGACACTACGATGTCCATGTATGGATTGCAACCCTGTAGTGAGTGAGAGTGTGTATTGTTGGTAAGTACACCATTGCCTGGCATGTTGCCAACATTATCACAGTCTGCAATGCCTGGGTGACTGTTGTACATGACATCGAATGTGGATGTAGCCAAACAACACAGACATACCACCACACTGCCTGAGGACCCACACTGCAATGTGCGGCAGTCATGTGTAGGTAGCAAGCCTTGGAGCATGTGATGGACCACAAGGACCCACCATGGCTGACAAGTGATGCACCCCACACATGTGAATATACACCACCGTGAAACAGCCTGCACATGTGCCCATACAGCAGATGTGCATGGAACATGACCACCACCGTGGCGTCTGTGAAAAGGTCAGTACTGCCATGTCTCTGTGTGGAATAGCATGGTCTCTACCATTGCATACATGCTACGGAAGTGCACTGTGGTATGTGTCAGCATAGTTATGTACACTGTCCATCTGCCTGGGTGTCATGCCATTAACAACACCTGTCAGCAGACGTCAGTAGTACTGGCTGTAGAACACATGTTCCATGTATGCTGCGATGGGTGTGTGTCCAGGGTGTGGCTAGCAGGGCCGTGAAGCATATATGTTCATCTACCAAAGGGGGGATAACCCCAGGTTTAACACACCAGACACATGTAGGTATCGTGCATGCTGAGGGTAGTATAGGTATGGTATGTGTTGTGTAATGTGTCACCCAGCTAGGTGGAGTGCATGCCTCAAGCATGTGTGGGTACATGGGTGTCCATTCTAGGGAAGTGTGGGTTGCTGTCAGCACATGGCAGTATCAGCTGTCCGAGGCCCAATGTACAGTATGACAACACAGACAGCATGTAACCTGTGGTGTACAATGTAAGCTCTGTTGCGTGTTACAATGTGTCTAGCGGTCACAAACATGGGTATCTGAACATGGAGCACCTATGATGCATTGTGTTCGGCAAATATCCAGTATGTGTGCAAAACACTGTGTGATGTGGAATCCCCTCACCTGTGTGTGTTGCAGTCCAGGTATGTGCCTGGGAGGTATGATCCGTGTACAATCTGTACTTGCAGGTGTGCTGTGCAGAGCATGGAGGCAGGTCCCAGGCACTGCAGATAAATGTGAGTGGTGCACTAGTGTGTGTGCCTTGCTTGTGTGCAGCACAGTGGAAGGTGCAAGCATTGTCCCACATGACCCCATGCCATGCCTGCCTGTTACAGCCCTGCTGGAGACAGTCATGTGACACCGCCACAGAGGCAGTATAGCATGTGAAGATGTACATGTGTGCTCCACACCCCAGGCAGATGTCCGCAGGTCATGTGTGCCACAGCAGTGTGGTCGACCAGGACTGTCATAGTGGTCAGATACCACATGCCTGTATCAGTACAGTATGAGCATAGTCAACAGTTGCAGTGACAGAGTAGGTCAATGTACAGTGTCCCTGTGTTCAGACCACTGCCTACTGTACACTTGGCTAGACACACACCCAGAGGGTGAATATACCGGTGAGCCATCACATGTCCCAGTACACGTAGCCTGTGTAATGCCATCACAGGGCGGTCACAATAGCATGTTGTATGACAGATATGTTGTACCAGGTGATGTGTCATGTGTGCATATGTTGAGTTGCACAGCTGTTCACACGTCCGCAACATATCAGTGCATGATGCCTAGTGTAACATGATGTGTGGAACTGCACTGTGATCCACAACAGGGTCATCTGAGACAGGTGTGTTGTGAATGGTGTAACCCATGGTTCCACGGGATATACACTGGTGCTGTTGGCTGCCATGCTGGGGGCCACCAGTGGTGCCTGCAGTGGTCATACAGACATACTGCACACATTGTTCTGGCAGGAATGTCCATTGTTGTAGATGATGTGTTACTACGTGAAGGTAGGTGTGTGTTGTGAATGTTACCCATCCAGATGTGACCATCAGGTGCAGTCATGGTTGTCGACAGCATCACACCCATCCACAGCTGTCAGAACCCTGTCCCCAGAATGGGTGTCAGCCGCCCTCGTACTGTGTGACCTATGTGCAGATGGTGGAACACCCCCTACTGGCTGGCTAACAGTGTCATCTAGGAAGGCTATGTGATGGCTGGAATACGCTGTTATAATGTATAATGCTGGTATCCCAATGACGTACATGGAATCACACATAGTAAGCCATGGCTGGCATGTAAACCATGTACAACAATGACTGTGTGACAGACACAAACAATGCGGAGCCATGTTGAACATGCACCCATGAGAACACCAAATGAGGTATGTTGCACATATCGATGTACAACTGTCAGCTATGGGCACAGCATGGATGCAGACGCATATCCCCCACAGGCAGTACCACGCCATGTAGGTAGGGGAGCATTGCATGACTACATGTGACAGTTGCTGTACCGCCACATGTACTGCATATCCATCATGTAGGGGTAGCAGTGGTACGTGACTGTTGGACATGCCTGTACATATGACCATGTCCCACTGGATATGTGTTACGTGTGTACAACATGTGTTGTACCGTCATCAAGCTGTGAAGTGTACGGCTGCCAGTGTACCTGTGTGACATGTTCTGCAATGGATGCAAAGGTATGCAGTAGTGCATTGCATGCCCACATGCCCCACACAGGTGCATAGCCTGAACATACAACACAAAGAGGTTGTTGGATCATAGCAACCCACAAGAGGAGATGGGTACGGGTGGCAACCCACTACCACCTGTCCGGGTAAGGTGTGCATGTCCATGACACATTAGCACCCGAGAAGCTAGCAGTACAGCAGTACAGGGTGGCATGCATATATGTTCACTAATACCCCTGTGTGTCCCACCACTGGCCTGTGGACAGACAGACACCAACACAATGTGCAGCATTGACATGTGCACAGCACATCACCGCTGGCTACTGTAGAACAGGCTTACTGTGTAGACATGTGCACAGAACGTCTGCGCCAGCCACACTCAGACACGTTATGTGTTGAACCCCACCATTATTGTAGCCCATGCCACAGACAGATGTTCATGCATCTGTGTATGTACGTCTGGGAATGTCCCTGGCCTAGCAGTATAGCTGTGTCAGTGTTGCGAACAACATACTGAATGGGCTGTGTGTGTGAGGTGTGCGTCATACGTGTATGGTCCGATGGATGATACCATCAGTGCCCCTGCTATGTGAACATCCCTGTCCCCATACATGGATACCTATGCTGTGCCCAACACCACGGTCCCTGTGGGAGGGATGGCGCTGTGTGGTGCACCAGCTGACATAGGGGTGGCAGCAGGCACTGGATGTAGACATATGTGGTACCCATGTCAGGCCAGGCAACCATCCATGTGCACGGGATAGCAGTGTGTGGGCACATACAGCACTGTGTTGAACAATATCACAGCACATAGCACCTGTCAGGGGTATTGTGTATGCATGGATGTGCGATACCAGCATGCACCATACACACCCCCACCAAGCAGCATGCTGCCTACCTTGCAGAAGGCCATTGTCCACACCATGATGATAGATATGTGTAATGTCCATATACACATAGCAATGACATATGGAATGGACAGCCACCCTGCCAATATCAGTACCCCCCAGGTGGGACACATCCCTGTGCCATGTATGTGACATACCCTGCCATACCATGCAGCCCTGCCCAGCAAGGCTGCACGTGCTATCACAGTCATACATGGTGCGATGGACAAATGGCACTTGCACTATCAACTGTCCAGAGCAGTAATGTGGCACTGATGCACCCTGTGGTGTCACAGGTGCTGTGTGTTGGTGTGTACAACGTGCGCACATGCTATGCTTGACCTTCCCTGATAATGTCATATGGTTACACAATGTCCCATGTGTATCACATGTGCAATACAGGTGAGCCGTGGCAGGTTGTCCAACACCCGTACAGTGCTGTGTAGATGTACATGGCACAACACATGCATGTACAGGTGTCCATGTGTATGTGTGCAGTGCCACCGCTGACGTTCATAATGGCTGCGTACGTGATGCCTAGTGACATATACACAGCATCCAGGTGAACAGTAGAACTGTGTGCACATTGGGACACGTGCCAACTGGTATGAACACAGGTGCAGGCAGGTACACATGTCCACAGCAGGTTACCATCAACATGGTGTGTGTACAGTGTGATGAGTTGACACACAGATATGATATGATACCCACTGCTTAATGGTGTGACGGCAACACGTCAGCTGTGTCAGTGCCATGATGCATCACAGAGATTACTGTGCAGATGTCGTACATGTCATAGCAATGTATGTCCAGCGGTATGCCAGTACATCAGTGTAAATGTGACCTGTCACCATCATTATGTCTTACAGATAATGCCACATTCCTGGCTGCCAGTCTTCAGCCGCCAGGAGGATGATGTAATCATACCGTTGCTCCATGACAACTATGACCTGCTATTCAGCCATGTTCCACAGCAAGCACAGCAGCGGGATGACCTGTGGCAGGATATCCGCAGGAGGGTGAACAACGTGGGTGGCAACAACCGCACCTACCGGCAGATACGCCGACACTGCACAGACCTAATACGGCACGCAAAACAGCATGCCGCCACAATCGCCAGAGAACAAGGTGGGACAGGTGGTGGGCCACCAACCCAGCACCCACTCACACACACAGAGGAGCTCCTGGCCAGTCTGGGGACACCCAGGGAACATCATGCAGAAACACTCACTGCCATCGTGGAGGTGGGTGTCTCCCAACCAACAAGCCTGGAGCTGCCTGGTAAGTCAGTCTTGCATGTGTGTATGATAACTGACGTAGGTGTGGGTGTCACAGTACACCACATAATGTACCAAAACATGCCAGGTATATGGCCACACAAGCTGCATACTACAGTATGCTACGTTGTGTTTGCAGACATGTGCATAACACATGCTACCACACAGGTACATGATGTGACATGCACAGTGCTTACTGTGGCTACAGTAATGGATAATGTGTATACTGTTGTGTTGCCCCTATACAGGTACCTCTGGTGTGTCACACAGCCATGGTTCCGTCACAGGTGAGACAGTTGCTAGTAACAGGCATGTTACAGTGTATAGATATTCGCCATGTGGCCAGGTATGACATGCACACCTGGGTCTGCTCCAGTCACGGTATACAGGTTGCACCACCTGACACACACGCCACCCATGTACAGTAGATACAACCGTTAGTATACACCGGCATGACACCACATAACCCATCGGTGTGATATGTGCAGTCAGCTATACATACAATGGTGGAGGTGTTCTACAATGGCTGCATATGTAGCATGCATCGGAATGCCATTTGCGGTATGCACACAGTACCACATAGTGAGCTGTGATCTGGCCAGCACACAGGTGTTACCAATGTGACCTATGCCCCTGCATTGTGTGCACACATTGTGACATGGCACATGACATGTCCCATGCACGTGGTGTTCTGTCTGCAACATTGTCACACCATGACATGACCTACGCCTGACATAGCAGACATCCACACTGTCTGCATAGCCCTCGGGATTGTGACACCTCAGACTAGTATGGGTGTATGTCACATGGGCCACCACAGGGATGTGTACACGATGCCCATCACACACAATTGTCCATGACCCAGTCAAACATGGCCATGGGTGATACCCACAGGCATATTGCCACACAGTACATCTGGAGTGGGTAGTCACCGTTGCACTTTGTCCACACATAGTGCGATCATAGCTGTAGTGGACCACCTGTACATCTGATGTGGTACACCAGACAACCGCAATGCCTGTCTGCAGCCACTGGAGGTGCCACCAATGTCTACCATATACTTGCTGTGGAACAGCATGACTGTGTTGCAGACATGGCAATGCAATGCGTCCATGTTACGCATCGCACAGAAACATACCTGTGTCTTGCTGCCATGCAGTGGCACAGTGCCTGTACTCCCCACTGTATAGCTATGTACACAGCTCACACCAACCACACCTGCACAGACATCTTTGTTACACATGCATTCTATCTGTAGCCTGTACACATAACACTGCACTGTGACGTCCAGTTTGATGTGGTGCATGTGGTGGGACACCATTGTCACATGTCCACATGTTATCGCACATGTTGGCGGAGTACTTGACAAAGTGACGCCAGCCATGTGTACTGTTAACCTGCCTGTGGCCACACGGTGTATCACGGTGATGCATGCAAACTACCATGAATGTGTGTACTGCATGCCTACTGAAATGACACCTGCTTGATGTAGTGTGCACCCCAGGGCAGTATGCATACTACCACTATTAATGTCTGGCCTGCATTCACTGAGCTGTGGTGTGGGAATGCTGCATGCCATCTGCAATATCACATGCATGATGTGTCTGCGTGTGTGTGTGTGTCTGTGTGTGTGTGTCAGTGTGTGTGTGTCTCTGCATGTGTGTCTGTGTGTGTGTGTGTCTGTGTGTGTGTGTGTGTGTGTGTGTGTGTGTCTGTGTGTGTGTCTGCGTGTGTGTGTGTGTGTGTGTGTGTGTGTGTGTCTGCGTGTGTGTCTGCGTGTGTGTAATGTATCTTACAGTATGTCTTTGTATTCACAGGTGGTGTAGGTGCGTTCCCCTCCTGCGGTCCATCTGATGCTAGTGTCCCCACAGATACTAGCGGTGATGACCATATGCATGAGGCACAGGCAGGGTTGTCAGGGGCAGAAACTGTGCCATTGGTTAACATCCCACCTATGTCCCCTTCATCTCCGCACACGGTTCTGATGCCGACACATACCACATCACCGTTGCCCATAGAGGAAGGACAGTCAGCGTCTGTTGGCATTGAGCAGGAATGTGTGGTGGCTACAGAAGGTGCGGGTACACACCATGTTACCAGTGTAATGACTGGTGATGTGCCACACAGGCATGTGGCTGGTGCTGCTCGTAGGAGGAGCTCTGGTAGACATGCACCTGCTGTACAGGGTGCAGCAGCTGGTATCACCAGACGCATGTTCCAGACTGTATTGGCGGCACAGGCACGTGCTGAACGGCAGAACCAAGAAGGGCAGAGGCTGCAGAGGGCCGCAATCCATTCCCTAAATGAGAACATCCAGTCATTGGCGAATGCTCAACAGCAGCTTGCTGATGTTCTGGATAGGCGATTAAGTGAGATGGTTGGAATCCTCGACCGAGGCATGTCAATCCGCGAGCGTGAGCTGTCTGTGCTGGAACACCTGGTAGGGGTGAGGCGTAGGACACGTGGCCGTAGGCCAGCAACACCACCTAGTGTAGGTTGACGTGTGCGTGCCACCTCTCATGCCCACTCACACAGTGCCGGTAGCAGCAGCAGTGCAGCTGGTGCTACACCAACCACACCAGGACACAGCAGGCCACGTGGACATGGCCCTGGCCGGTCCCAGCGTGGACACGGTTCCAGCGGACATGTGTCATCGAAGAGTGGCCACTCCATACCTCCACCCGGTAGTGCCCGTGCGACCCCAGGCAGGCACGGGTCATGTGGCCGCAGACGGACACAGTGAGCCATACAACCTGCACTGTACAGTCTGGGGCTGCCAAGTATACCCCGTGTAGGCATCACAGATGGCTGAACTGTGTACACACATACCCACACACAGCAGACACAACTGTAGGGCTCCACCACATCCACATGCATTCTGCACAGTCATGCCCAGTAAATGCACCGGCCCTTACACACACACATGATGTCATCCATTGGTACAGTCCATGCCCCTGGCACACATATCACCCTGTGCATATGATGAAGCCTCTGCCGCAGCACTGTCATCCACACCATCGGTGCACGGTTATGCAAATATATTCTGATGCACAGGGTGGACAAGTTAGTGAGAGGTGTATGTGATACCTGTGTCCGCATAGTGCGTGATGTGTATGTTGCAGTGGTTGTGTATGACAGGTGACAGGTGCGTATGTGATGTGGGTTGTGTACTGACATCATGCAGCAGACATACCATGTAGTGCAGGTGCAGCATACATTGAGCTGTGTACACGGTATGCGTGACGGTTACATGTGTAGCACCATGTTGGTTCTGTTAACCTGTATGCCTCATATGGTGTACTTGCATGTGCCTACTGGGAGCACTGTTATCAGTCCCCCACATGTAGCTGTGGGTTACCCACAGGCACATCTGGCAATATCAGCATACCACAGGTACCCGCAACCTGCATGGACTCCTACATAGGTACATAGGTGCATAGGTACATACCAGGCTATGTGCCCTACGGCATGTGTAAGCCTAGCCAGAGTGTGTGTGGCTTTCACCACCCCTTAGGAAGAGGATACTATATCCATTGGTCCGCTGTCCCTCTGTCCAGCAGTGACACAGAGATGATGCCTGGCGCATACCTACAATCTCCCATCCACACGTCAGGATTACTCTTGGACAGAGTCAGTGAGGGGCTCTGCTTCACATGGGCTGGGAATCTTTTCCATGTTGTAGGGGGTCTCTGGGCGATGACCCTGTCCGTCCAGCACGTCCTATTTATGTCCGTGTTGAGGTTTCTGTCAGTTGCTTCCGTGCCCGTGGTTGTTTGGAGCCTAGGAGGTGGAACATGTCCATGTCACCCAGGTCGGACATGGCCGTGTATGTCAGGCACAGATCACCTCAGAGCAGACGGTATGAGAAGGTATACAGCCGGAGTCCCCTCTGTCGGGCAGCGTGTGACATATGTTTCAGCACCTTTATCCCTGTGTTGTGGAACGTTTGAGGTCCTTCCGAGTGCTGCAGGTGTCAGGTTAGGTACATTCACAATGTGGCGTTTTACCCAATCATTGGTCTGATGTGTGAAGAGTACAGGGGTACAATGACCTCCCCTGATGTGGATGTGAATCCTTTCATGACCAGGTGGGCACAGTGGAATGTCTTCCCAACCACATTGGCAATGTGAGTGTCGAGAGAGGTTACCGACAGGTTTGGTACCCATGTCTCTGATCACGTCCACCATGTTTAATGGATTACCACCTATATGGTAATTCGGGGTGAACATGTCTTTCCCAAAGGGTAGGTCTATAACTTCCCTGGCATGTAGCTTCAGGCCATGGCTCTGGCACCAGTTATCCATTTCTATGAGACCCCAGGTGGATGTCCGTGTCTGATGGGGTGTTGAGTATGGTGGCTAGTGTGCAGTCATCTGCATACCTTGTCTGCCACAATCCCCCTATGTTTGCATGCACATTGGAAAGTTGAATGCCGAACAGGAGGGGGCCCAGGACTGAGCCCTGTGGGCCACCACTTGGGACCAGCTTGGATTCTGACATGGCACCAGGAACACAAACCCTGTGGGGTTTGACCTCCATCCAGTTGGCAAACCATCATGTGACATATGTCTCTACATCTACGCTGGTGAGCCTTTCTATGATGCCCACGTGGAGTGTGGTTTGAAAGCTCCCGCCAGGTCATGATAGTCTGTGCAAACCGACGTACCCCCATCAATGGCCTTAGTGACTCCTCCAAACAGGTCGACCAGGTTTGGGAGGCAGGATCTGCCCTTGACTAAGCCGATGTGGGTATGTTCCGGTATTTGCCGTACACCAATGTCTTTATGGATGGGCTCCAGTATGGACCTCCCCACAGCTTTGCAGACAAGGCTTGTCAAGCTTATAGGGCAGGGATGTACAGAGTCCATAGGAGCACTACCCTGGTGTAGTGGGACCACAGTTGCCATATGCCATCCATCGGGGATGTAGCCCGTAGTAAGGCTAAGATGAAACAGCAGCCTTATGTGCAGGGTGAGGGCCTCAATGAGGTTGTGTAGCACACAGCCGGGGACACCATCTGGTCCCATTGATGCTGTGTTCACTGCTTAACAGATATCATCTCTCTCCTGGGCATACGGAATGTTTGGGAGGCTAGACTCTGGTGGGATGGATACGTGGATACGTCCCCTCTTGGGAGGGGGGGAGGGTAGATGTATGCACAGAACCTGTCCACTGGTTTGTTGGCAATGTCTGTGGGTTCAGTGATCATTGTACCATTCTGGAGTAATTCCAAGCATAACTGTGTGCTTCCACCCATGTTCCTACCATAGCTAAGGAAGGCCTTATGGTTGTCTTATGTGTCCTTTGCAGTACCAGTCCCACAGGCAGCCTTGGATGATTGTATGAGTGATCGTATGTTAACGCCGGTATTAATCAGTGATGCCTTCCCTGGTACTGATATTGCTCTGTCATGTAGTCGCTTTCAACTCTTGTTGTACGGTTTGTCAATGGCTGGGGTCCACCAGACCATGTGCCTGCCTTTGGTGGACAAGGTCCTGATGTTATCAGGATCGCTTGGTGCAGACATTCCTGGGGGTGCTCATAGAAGGCATTTGTAAGGGTTTCATCAGTGTGGCCTGTGTTTACCACTGGCATGGAGGCCTTGTAGGGTACCACACCAGTCGTATGACATGTGTGGTTCGCTGTGGAGAGGTCTTCACTGTGGTCTCCCATGCCGGTGTTGGGTGCAGGATGCGGATCTCCAGTGAGTTCACTATATATTCTGACCTCACCATTGAGGGATGTACATCCTGTGTGGAGCATGTCGTCCCCATGTGTGATGATCAGAACTAGTATAGGTACCCCCCTTGTGGGTATGGTGCATGGTTGTTTCACAGCATTCAGGTGTATGAACACCTGGAACCTTTGGTGTAGGGTGTTGTGTCCTGGGTAATGTTCCCGGTCTATGTATGGGTGGTTGATGTCACCCAATATGACGGTGTTGTGAGAGCATTCATGCTCACCAGTGTCTTCAGGAAGGCTGTGCAGGTATCCTGGGTTTTGGAGGGTGGTCTGTAGCATGCAACAAACTGTAGGGCAGTCCTACCCATGGTTAATTGCACCTGGATATTCCCCGCTGCTACGTGCATTTCTGCCAACCTGGAGGTGTGTGTATCCTTCATGGAAATGGAGACTCCCCCTCCTTCTGTGTTAGGTCCGGGTTATGGTCCTGAACGCGTGATATGGGGTATGACCTGATAGTGCTGGGGTGCTCTCAGCAGCCCTGAACAATGTTTCAGTCACAGCACTGACATCGATGTCCTCCATACTGAGGAGGGCATTTGAGGGTGTGCAGCTTGGGCGTAGACCACTGGCACTGAGCAGTATTACCCTGTCTGTTCTCCAGGTTTGTAGTGTAGGGTGGTAGGTTTATCATTCCAGCCTTGCCTGCAGTGGGCACTGTGGGGGTGGCAGGTGCCTTAGCCAAACCCTTGGAGACCAGGGGCGACAGGTGTGAGCCATCCCTTGCGAAGGGGCGTGGTGTGCCAAGCATGTCATCCCAGGTATGAGGAATTTGGATCCCCTCAGACTGACACCGGTAACCAGGCACATTATCAAGGGTGACCACTTGGAGCCAGTATAGTGGCATCATACTTGATGAGGGTGGGATACTGCCCAGGGTCAGGGACATGCTGGCCTGGGCTACACAATCTGAGTGGCCCTCTATGTCTCCTTTAATGTATCCCAGGGTGGTATGTCTCCAGTCGTTGACACCAGCATGGGCAATGACCGCGTCATACCTGTACATGCTGTGGAGTGACCTGAGTGCGTGTGTTATGTGGCGGATTCCAGCGCCCGACATGCAGCCTACTGTGATCATTCCCTTGTTCAGTCTGGTGGGTGGGACGTTGGTGTGTCTGACAGTGGCGTCACCCATTACAAGTGTGTCTGGCATTGTGTGTGTTGCCTTTGGGGCTCTGACTGTTTAGCACACTGACGTTGAGAACTATGTGTTGCATGTCCTATGTCTTGTGGAGGCAGTTGCTTGGGTGTCTGCTTCAGAGGGCTCGTTAGGTTCGTGACATGTTTTTAACAGTGCCTCCAGGTATGTCTCAGTGTGTTCATGTGTTTGATTAGCATTTGCGATAGTCACATGTGACACTGGGTTTGTGGTGTGCATGGTGTCCTTCCCCTCCCATTTGGTCTTGCCGGTCATGGTTTGAGAGAGCACAGCCCCTGTCTGGCTATATAGTTGCATCTGTCACATGTATTATGTTCAGTGGGAGGTGCGGCTTGTCCGTGTCCATGAGGCACCTGTAACAGTGCCCAGGACGCCCAGATTCACCATCTGAACAGGAGAGGTCGCTAGCAATTGACCCTTCGACATGCCAGAGAACGTGAATGCATTTGCTGTGTAACTGGGTCAGAAGGCACCTATAGGGAAGTGGGTACACAAGGGGATTCTAGGCCAGTGTAGTACTCCATTTAGTATACATGTACTTTACCTATGTAGGAATACTATGGGAGCAGGTGCAGAGCTTTTGTGATATAGAGAACAGACAGTCGGGATTGCAAGAAGAGAGGTTATACATATAAACCTGCGGAGCACGGAGCCAGATATAGTGTAACGTTGCCTACACGGTACATGACGCACATGTCCACACATATACTGCACCTGACGCCTGTGGTCGGTGCCACAGGCTACGGTGGACAGAGACATCACATACATGGCATGACACAGTACAGGTATGGTGACATTCTGCAGGTATCGTACGCAGTGTGCTGGCTACTGACCGCAGGTGTCACCTGTCAGCTGGGTGCACGGTGTGCAGCAGTCGGATGCTGTACCGGTACAGGAATATGTCCGCAATCGCGGTGCATACACCTCTATGGCACACACCCCATTGTGTGCAGATGGGGACACCTGTCTGTGTGGTCAGCACCCTCACAAGACAATGCACCCACGCGCCATGTCACAGGGGGTGGTCTTGCACAGGTGGCCAGTAAGGCTCACAGGTATGGCATTGACAGGGCTGTACAATGCAGCACCAGTGCGGGATGGTCACCCTGTGTGGTCAGTGTCCAGTCACAACACTATATCTGCATACACCCTCACAACAGGCAGCAGACATACACACATGTTGACACACTGACATGGTGGTGACCACACATGTCTACATGGAGGGATGACGTGTTGCATGTACTGCACCATCCACATCCATGCACCCCACACTGAGGTAGGTACAGATCTCTACCATGGTGTACAGTGATGTGTGGCACGTGGCACATAGTCCCCCCGATCTGTGGCATACATGGGCACACATTCCTGCACACATGTTGGTGCTAGGAATGCCACACCCGCTATATGGGATATGTGCAGGCGTGCAGCGGTATGTAGTGCATCCTGCGTACTACCACTGTATCTGGCAGCTGTGCCAATATTTGCACTTGGGAGGTGGTAGGGGTTACAGTGGCCATGTGACATATGGTCGATGATGCATGGCCGATGGGTATGCATTATGGCAGCGCTGTCATGTAGAGGCGACATAGCAGACTGTATGCACATGGCAGGGTAGGATGGTGTGTGACACACCTGTGACCAGCACCTGCACACATGCATGTGGACAGGTGTTTAAACACATGGTGTACACACAGACTGCCATGCGTGCTGTTACTATGCCACCATATGACGGCCCCCATGATGGGTATGCATGTGGTAAGGAGTTGCAACTGTGTTATGGACACCGGACACCGCTCATGCACGGCTGCACCGTGCACAGTACACGTGTCACATGTATCCTCTGTTGCCATGTGTGTATGCATTGATACATTGTGACATGTGTGTCGACATACATGGAACATGGACTGTGGTATGGTATCACACCTGTCACAGGCAAACTGTACAAGGGTATGTGTCCCAGTGAACACCGCTACACCCTGTAGGGGGTGCATACCACAGACATGTGTCCGCCTTCCCTTCGTGTGTGTATTACCACGTACACCTGTGTTATGCATGTGGTACATCACAGGCTTCGTATGTGTCCTGCGTGCAGTCCATGCACACAGCCAGGAAATCACATATGTGACATATCCGGACATTGTTTCACTGTGGTACAGCTGCAGTCATGTGTCATATCTGTGTCAGGCCCATGGTATGTGTGGAGCACGCCTGTCAGTGTATACTGGTATGGGTGGACAACATCACACCTGTGGGATCATTGATAGTACATGTGTACTCTGCACGACGGACGTACACCGCCACATAGTCTTGTGGACATATGTCACATGCTGTTGCTGGACCATGAGGCATACTGCTGCACCGATGATATGGTGCTGGCATGGCAGCTACAGTGTTCACTGCAGTGTGTACATGTTCAGCCTGCACCTGTGACGCCTGTGCTGTCATCTGTGTGTGTACGTGTAACTGCATGTGTGTCCACCCTGTTTGTGTGTACGGGTTTACCTGGCCGTGACTTGCGGTGTGTGCACTCCGTCTGCATGCCGGACAGCGCGTAGCACATACTACGTGTGTGAGCATGGCTGGGTTGCTGTTGTGTGGGTGGACACACACGACGGTACACATTCTGCCTCCCATGATTTCACCCCATGTGTATGCATGTCTGCACTGTGCAGATTCTAAGTGTCTGAGCATGCCCAGTAAGCAGCTGTGTAGATGGACACACAGTGCAGTGCACACCGCGCCCGTCTGCGTTGATACCCCGTGTGCATGCCTGTTTCCCCTTCACAACCACCACGTCTATGGCATGGCCGGGTTGCTGTTGTGTGGGTGGACACACACGACGGTACACATTCTGCCTCCCATGATTTCACCCCATGTGTATGCATGTCTGCACTGTGCAGATTCTAAGTGTCTGAGCATGCCCAGTAAGCAGCTGTGTAGATGGACACACAGTGCAGTGCACACTGCGCCCGTCTGAGTTGATACCCCGTGTGCATGCCTGTTTCCCCTTCACAACTGCCATGTCTGTGGCATGGCCGGGTTGCTGTTGTGTGGGTGGACACACGATGGTACACATTCTGCCTCCCATGATTTCACCCCATGTGTATGCATGTCTGCACTGTGCAGATTCTAAGTGTCTGAGCATGCACAGTAAGCAGCTGTGTAGATGGACACAGTGCAGTGCACACCGCGCCCGTGCGTTGATACCCGTGTGCATGCCTGTTTCCCCTTCGCAACCGCCACGTCTGTGGCATGGCCGGGTTGCTGTTGTGTGGGTGGACACACGACGGTACACATTCTGCCTCCCATGATTTCACCCCATGTGTATGCATGTCTGCACTGTGCAGATTCTAAGTGTCTGAGCATGCCCAGTAAGCAGCTGTGTAGATGGACACACAGTGCAGTGCACACCGCACCCGTCTGCGTTGATACCCGTGAGCATGTCTGTCTCCCCTTCGCAACCGCTAGGTGTGAGGGCATGGCCAGTACACCATTCGGGGGTACACACTACAGTCAGCACCGATGTCTGCTACTAGGCGTGTAGCCATGGCCAATGACATCCTGCATAGCCATGGTGACCATCCAGGTGAGTCATATGTGGTTGTTATGCCACAATGGCTGCCTACATCGTGCACGCCAGATGCCCTCTCATAGGGTATACTGTATGTGATGCATCCCGTATCCATGTCGTGATGTACTGCTCCGTAGTTAGTTGGTATTCCGACTGCAGCACTACCGTGTTACTGTACGCCTACCTTGGGGTGGTAACATGCTGTGTGACTGCGCACTCTGTCTTCATTCCCTATCGGCTGCCTTGCCTCTGCAGATGATATCACCCACCTAGGGGTATGCCTCCTGACAGTGCTGTGCTCAGTAATCTCGGTAGCGCATTCTGTAAATGCATCGTGCTGTAGTGTGTTCATGTAGGTAGGCGAGGTTCGACTCCCGGCCCTTCCCTGTGTGTGTGTGTGTGTGTGTGTGTGTGTGTGTTTCCAGCTGCCTCTGCAGATGGACATGCTTTTAGACGCTTCGCAACACATACCTTGGCTATTGCCAGCTATTCCCTTACAGATGATGTCACCCGCCTAGAAGTATGCCTCTGACAGCGCTGTGCTCAGTAATCTCGGTAGCGCGTTCTGTAAGTTCATCATGCTGTAGTGTGTTCATGTAGGTAGGCGTAGGTTCGACTCCCGGCCCTTCCCCGTGTGTGTGTGAGGTGTGTGTGTGTTTCCAGCTGCCTCTGCGGATGGACATGCTTTTAGACGCTTCGCAACACATACCTTGGCTATTGCCAGCTATTCCCTTATGGATGATGTCACCCGCCTAGTAGTATGCCTCTGACAGCGCTGTGCTCAGTAATCTCAGTAGCGCGTTCTGTAAATGCATCATGCTGTAGTGAGTTCATGTAGGTAGGCGTAGGTTCGACTACCGGCCCTTCCCTGTGTGTGTGTGTGTGTGAGGTGTGTGAAGTGTGTGAGGTGTGTGTGTGTGTGTGTGTGTGTGTGTGTGTGTGTGTGTGTGTGTTTCCAGCTGCTTCTGCAGATGAACATGCTTTTAGATGCTTCGCAACACATACCTTGGCTATTGTCAGCTATTCCCTTACGGATGATGTCACCCACCTAGAAGTGTGCCTCTGACAGCGCTGTGCTCAGTAATCTCGGTAGCGCGTTCTGTAAATGCATCATGCTGTAGTGAGTTCATGTAGGTAGGCGTAGGTTCGACTCCCGGCCCTTCCCTGTGGGTGTGTGTGTTTCCAGCTGCCTCTGCAGATGAACATGCTTTTAGACGCTTCGCAACACATACCTTGGCTATTGTCAGCTATTCCCTTACGGATGATGTCACCCACCTAGAAGTATGCCTCTGACAGCGCTGTGCTCAGTAATCCCGGTAGCGCATTCTGTAAGTTCATCATGCTGTAGTGTGTTCATGTAGGTAGGCGTAGGTTCGAGTCCCGGCCCTTCTCCATGTGTGTGTGAGGTGTGTGTGTGTGTGTTTCCAGCTGCCTCTGCAGATGGACATGCTTTTAGACGCTTCGCAACACATACCTTGGCTATTGCCAGCTATTCCCTTACAGATGATGTCACCCGCCTAGAAGTATGCCTCTGACAGCGCTGTGCTCAGTAATCTCGGTAGCGCGTTCTGTAAATGCATCATGCTGTAGTGTGTTCATGTAGGTAGGCGTAGGTTCAACTCCCGGCCCTTCCCCGTGTGTGTGTGAGGTGTGTGTGTGTGTGTGTTTCCAGCTGCCTCTGCAGATGGACATGCTTTTAGACGCTTCGCAACACATACCTTGGCTATTGCCAGCTATTCCCTTACGGTTGATGTCACCCGCCTAGAAGTATGCCTCTAACAGCGCTGTGCTCAGTAATGTTGGTAGCGCGTTCTGTAAATTCATCATGCTGTTGTGTGTTCATGTAAGTAGGCGTAGGTTCGACTCCCGGCCCTTCCCTGTGTGTGTGTGGGGTGTGTGTGTTCACAGCTGCCCTAGTAGAGTGTAGTTATTTTAGACGCTTGGCAACACATACCTTGGCTATCGGTGGCTATTCCTTTACGGATGTTGTCACCCACCTGGACGTGTGCCTCTGACAGTGCTGTGTTCAGTGGTCCACGTAGCGTGTTCCATACCTGTGTCATACTGTTGTGCAGTTGGGTATGTGGGGGTGTGGTCAATCACCATGCCTGCCAGCTGTGTGTGTGTGTCTATGCTCCCAGCCGCATGGGTTCATAGGGTATGGCTTTAGAGTTTCCGCAGAACACTTATATCCTGCCGCCATCCCTGTGTTTGTGGATGGTGAGACGCAGCTTGTGGACTGCCTGTGTGCCTGCTGTGGTTGGCGACCTCCGTAGTGTGTTCTCCACGTGCACCCTGCTGTGGTGTGGTGGGGTGGTGCTGTGTATGTTACACTCACGGCCTTGCCACATGTGTCCGTCTGTATCTCTCTCATTGTATATATACATACCTATGTTGTGCCCATAGCGCTGCTCTTGCATGGACAGCTGTCTGTCCCATGTAGCGCATATTTGCACGGCTGACACATAGAACTGTGGTACGATGCATATCCACTCATTGTCCATGCAACGTCCGTATTCCAGAATGCCCTAGAGACATCTGCTGGATATCGTGGCAGACAGCTATCCTTGCTGTACTGACACTGTACCCGTACATGCCATAAACCTTGTGTATAATTGCCTGTTTATGATGTGTGTATGTCTATCTGTGCTGTATGCATGGTCGTGAGTGTGTCCCGCTATAGCCGTCTGTGCAGGTGTCGCCACTATGGGTAATCCTTATAGACCGCTGTTTCATGTGCACTTCAGCACATACCTGCAGACCGTACTACCCCTCCTACGGCAGTGGCCTTAGATCGACCGCTGCCCTAGGCTATAGGGCTCCATGGTGCCCACCACCACAACACATGGTGCCCCCATCCTGGTGTACCTACATGACATACCTACTAGACAGGTGGCCCTACTAGTGCGGCGCCCTAGGCAGCCGCAGGATTGGCGTATGCCTACGGCCAGCTATGAGCACATCACAAGGCATACGTTTGCATTCAGTGTTTTACAAAGGCTAGGTTATAATACCAGAGGGGGGGACCTCATCAACTATGCTTTAGAATGCAGATTGAGATGGATTATTAGGTGGAGAGTTGACCACACACCAGGGCTGAATGATGAAACACTGATTAAGCCTCTTTTGAGAAGCAGGTGGCTTAAACCCAAGTAACAGGAATGTAGTTTAGGTACAGATATACAGTTAACACACATTAGTCCACTCTTTCAGTTGTTTACCACTGTATTACATTGATATGATATACATATCTTCTATATATAGTGTTAGATCTTTGATTGATGAGTATTAGGCATAGTACAATATCATATAATACATGTTTTAATAGGATGTTTTTGGAGATGTTAATATATGTGTGTGTAGTTAACATTGCGTCTGTGCTTTATATGCTGTGGTTAATTGTTCATTGTTTGCTGAGAAATTGACCAATGAAAGTGTAAGGAGGGATATTTAAAGCCTGGATGCTTTTATGTTATGTGTAAGTCTGACGGAGCCTACGGGTGAAAGCGCTTACTTGTCTATGAAGGAACCTTTGTATACCATTTGGGCACTGTCCTGGACAATTTCTACATTGACTGTTTCATCTACCTATGTGTTTTTTGGATTGTGTACCATAAGGTGCCAGCGGTTCTTTGATGTTGATTAGGTGTATTCCATGGTCAATTGACATTAATCCTATTAATTCATTGAAGGATGTTCTTTATAAGTGGGAACGCCATGGTTTAACCATCCTATGACCTTCCTAGTTGAAGTTGTTAGTGTGCCATTAGTATGTGTTCCACAGGTCGCCTATTTGTTCCACAGTATGGAAGCGAGTGATCCCCATTTTGGTGCTGGCAGATTGAGTGCTGTGTACGCCGGTATTCGCACGGCGGTCTGACTTTGTATGGGGAGTGTCTACTGTAGTCCCTATCTGTATTTCCTGTGTTATGCCTTACTGCAGCTGTGTAATTCCACCAGGTTTCCAGTTATGGGTGCCATCTTGGTCGTACGCTTGTCCATCCATGGGAATTGCCTACTGGACACTGGTATAGGGCTGTACACATTTCACACCTGCATTTAGCATTATCCGGTGGATGCTTTGCATTATTAGTGGGGAGTAAGGCATGTGCTATACCCACATCCCTCCCACGGGGCGGGACAACGGATTATCTGCCAAACAACACCGAGCCCCATTTCTGCATACCCAGGATCCCATGGCTGCAACCCTCGACGGTACCCATTACACATCCTTCATGTGTGCGGGACTGGGATGTGGACGCACTTCTATGGACTCGACAATCTGGGGATTTCTGTTCATATGTCCTGCATTTCATGGACACTTGTCATCAACCTTAAACACGCTGGTGGTGCATATGTCTAGCTGTGCCGTAGTCACGGCTGTCACTTCTTCTGGGTCGATCGATCGCAGCAGGTTGATATTGCGTACGGATCAATTTTTGGGTCCTACAATGGACACCAATGTGCACATGTAAAGTGTAGAAATTGTTGGACTGTGTCCATCTGGCCAGTGGTTTTGACTGCTGCTGTATGTTCCCCAATCGCGGATGTCTGTTTGACTACCCATATTATGTAGTGCTACGAAAACCAGGTTTTTCAAAACTGAAACCAAATGGTGTACATCCAAAGATGCAAGTTAGCAACTGCTTTAAATAATCCTCAGAAGTCCCAATAGTAAAGATTCGCCACTTTATTGTCAAAATAACACCACCAAAACAAGTAGATCACGAGCACTTTCGCCCGGTCTTACCAGGCATTTTCAAGTGTAATTAGCTAAAACAATAACTCTAGCTTTTATAGCGCAAGTGCGTTCTGTTAATTAACTAATTGATTAAAATATCACCATATTGTAAATAAATTAAATCCACTTCTACAAGCATTAAAGAGACAAATACATATTTAAAAATGCTCGACACAATAAATGCATTGTTAAAATGTATGTATGCAACCTATATGAATTCAAACAAAATTCATTCTTTATGTTAAAAGTTGTTTGTGAACCATTTGAACCAAATAAAACATCAGTACCATGGTGATATTTTAATCAATTAGTTCTATAAAAGCTAGAGTTATTGGTTTAGCTAATTACACCTGAGAAAGCCCGGTAAGACCGGGCGACAGCGCTCGTGATCTACTTGTTTTGGTGGTGTTATTTAGACAATAAAGTGGCGCATCTTTCCTATTGGGACTTCTGAGGATTATTTAAAGCAATTGATAACTTGCATCTTTGGATTTACACCATTAGGGTTCATTTTTGAAACACTTGGTTTTCGTAGCACTACATTGTGTTTGCTTGGTGCTCTCGGTTTAGGACCTGGTGGGTCCTTTTCCTAGTTTTTCTTGGTAAACTGTTCCTTTCTTCTTACCCATATTATGTATTACTTGGCCTATCTATATCCATGTTCCAGTAAGCGGAAATACAGCAGACCCTGAGTCCTGGTCATCTTCATAAAAGACATTCTTGAACATAAACCATGCCAAGACAGACGATGACAAAAACGATACACTCCACAGTCATAGGATACTGGGCTCTTTCACCACTAACATGGGGCAACGTCGGAGTACAAGATACATTAGATAGTCGTCCCTTATATACTTCCTTCAGAGTCAGTTTAAAGTCAACTAATTAATAGACTTGGCTCATAGTTCAGTGGACCGTGCTCCAAGTCTTGATGATAAAGTGACATGTAGAACTCAGTGTTGCATACATTACTGAATGGAAACAATGATACAACAACGATGTGTTAATATAAATACAATATTGGTCAATACCATCAGTATATTGAAACATAGTTGATAATTGTTGTGAGTAAACCTTAGAATGTAGTGTGTTGGTAATGCTTTTGTTTATCAATGTGTATAATTGTTGCATTAAGATTCCAAATCATGGAATAAATAAGTACAATTACATGCATATTTTGTATAAATATGAATGTAAATAAGGGTCACAATGTTAAATATGGATATGACTGTATTATTACTATATCAATATGATATGGACTAAACTGTAGTTGTTTACATCTTGTTTTCAGGTGACAAATCTATGTCCATGCGTCATATATACGGGCCGTCGGACTGCTGTGTGTAGATATATACATGTGAACCCCTCGTTTCATACCTTACTTTGTTACTGTCTGTGGATTACCTGTGTACACACATCAATTACCATGCCATACCTTTCCACTGTACAGGTTCGGGCATGGTGTACGGCTGGTTGGCCCTTAACGTTGCTGTGTGTTACATTGACCTGTGTCTATCTGGCAATTTGCTGGCGTGTCATGTGAGACCTTCTTGCTTCTATAGGGACATGATCCCATAATTGTGACGTGCTTCCACTGGCCATATATTTCTCTGTCGTCTGTGATCTGTGTGTAACCAGTCCTTTCAGGACACTTTCTATTGTTGTTCTTCTTTGGTACATATATGAGTACTTTGGTATGTTGTGCTATTATTGTGTGTGGAGCATTTCTCCACGGGCCTCTGCTGACACTGGACATATATCCAGCTAGCCTAGCCCGGTCAACAAGTGTGAGCCCACTGAACGCTTTTCGTACGGGTGCACCTTCTGACAAGTGGGTCGAGTTACAGATGCATAACCATCGTCTATCCATACTACTAACGCACACGTTATTCTATCCACATTCTATGTTTGTCCTATCACATAGCGTGTGTTTCTCACTATTTCTAACGGTACTTTACATGGCATTGCCCGATTCCATACTTTCAGGGGCTGACAGTTTTGAGACATGTATGATTGATGTGGAGGACACGGCCTTAACATTCCCTGCTGTGAGCGGATCACACACGCACACGCGCACTTGCATTTCCTAATTGTGGGTTACGCACAGGCGCACATGCATATCTGTATTCTGGTTACATATGTTTACTGGATCTGTGTGGTTACGTGGCCTGTGTTAGTTGTGACTGTTCTGGTAACATATCTCTGATCCGGTTGACGGACGTGTGCGGAACGCACTTTCACCTTTACACATGTAACAGTCTTTGTGGCATGGACGCATTACGTACACGTGCACATTTATATGTTCTATAGTCGTAATTCAAACGGGACTGCATTCACGTTTGCTGGTTACTGTGACCACTACACGTTAGCTGTTCGGTCTCATTTACATGCATACCCATGGTACTTAGCTAAATTTACATATCCCCCCCCCCGCACTCACGTACATCACAGGCATCCATTCTCCTGCTGGGAAAGGTGCGGTACTACATGTTAAACATTCCTCATTCCCTCCCGCTCATGGCCCAGGATGCATATGTCGTGACCGCAGGGATATTCAGATCACAGGGGCTTATATCCCCTACGCATACAGGCCTTCGATTGTCAGGGTGTTCCTGTGGTGCTTTGGGTTTGGTCTTGTCCGCCTAGTGTACGGAACTGCCTTGACCGTGTACGAATGTCAGACGAGTCACATGGGCACGGTTTGTCTGTGTCTATGATACCATATCCCCCCCCCCATTATTCCTAACCGTGTGTGCTGATTGGCCGGCGTGCCCGTTGTAGATCTTGTTATAGTAATTGCACACGGTCTGGTCGAACGGACCTATTTCCATTACTAAACTTCGGTATTTATAACCTGTATCGCTATATTACATGGGTTTAACACTGCGTGACGGCTTCCACCGAGCCACGGACATGTCCGTTGCTTAGTTTGGGGCAGTCCCGCTCTGCTACACACATTTAACATGGCGGAATAGGTTGCACAGCTCAGCAACGGGGACATCGGGCTCTCTGTCGCTGTTTAGTATTGAATCGCTATGTTGACATTATTTCACATAGCGTGACACTGTCGACATTGGTTACAGACATCTCGCGCAGTACATCCGCACCGCCGCGGGTGCCGTATATCTGCTTTGGGCGGCGGACAGGCATTATGCTGTGCCATTATGTCTGGGAATATATGGTTTCTTTCCATAGATGATATAGCATACTAGCAATGACCCGCGTCTGGGTGTGGGTACTGTAGGTGTGGCCTTAGGTCAGGTGGTGCCCTAGGCAGAAGGACTCCATGGTGCCCCCACCACATCACCCGCTACCCCCATCCTGGTCTACCTACACCGAATAAAGGCTGGTAAGGTGCCCCTAGCAGAGCGTTGCCCTAGGCAGCTGCCTACTTGGCCTATGCCTACGGCCGGCTATGTGTGTGGTCCCTCGGGTGTCAGGCTCGGGAACGAGCCACGTCTGCCGTGGGTATGTCTAGCATCACCCACATCCAGGCGTGGTTTATTGCTATGATGTTCCATGTGTACGGACACGTGTGTTTGGACAACATACAATAGCTTCTGCTATTGGCATACAATGCTGTGGGTGGTGCCGGTTACCATACATATGGCTTTCTCAAAAGCCGACTTCACACTTCTAAACACTGGTGTGGTCTCCTTTAAGGCCCCTGAGCCAGTGGTAAACATTACTCAAGCCACTGAATCACTTACATATGCCTTCTACCAGCACCTACAGGACTGCATGGATCAGGCAATCCCTTACACAACTGTGACTCTTTGTACAAATGCCAAGCATCCAGTCTGGTGTACCCCAGCCATACACAAGCTCTACAATGAAAGGAGGTAGCTACTACAAGACAGAGCAGAATCCTTGTAAGGTATGACACCCTTGCTCATTATATGTGAAGAACTACAAGCTCTCATGACATCATCCAGGGCAAATCCAAAAGATATATTACCAAGGACTCGACAGACAATCATATGGCCTTCTTTAGCTATGTTGGACACCTGGGAGGACACTCCCAGATATGCTCGGACTGGGTTCAGAATGATGTGAAGTTTATTGAACCTACACACATTGCCAACATACTGGCTGACAGGTTCGGTGCAAGCATCTCCCCCCTCCCCCCACATGGAGAGATGTCTGTACCAGAGGATTGTGGCCCCTGAAACTTCTGTAACGCACAGGTGGGACATGCTCTCTCCAAGGCAGTAAACACAGCATCCATGGGACCAGATGATGTCCCGGCTGTGTACTCCATGAACTCATTGAGGAATTAGACCCACAGTTAGGACAGCTGTTTAATCTTAGCCTCACCTCAGGTAACGTACCCAAGTTGTGGCGCACGGCGACTGTAGTCCCACTTCACAAGGGCAGTGCCTCCACTGACCCTGGTAATTACCATCCCATTAGCTTGACAAGCCTTATCTGCAAAGCCATGGGGAAGGATCATAATGGAACTCATAGATGAAGACATAGGGGACTTGCATACTTTGCATCCAACCCAGTTTGGCTTGGTCAAAGGCAGATCATGCATTTAAAACTTGGTTGACTTTTTAGGAACAGTCACCGAGGCCATTGATGAGGGTCAGGCAGTCCATACAGCCTACCTCGACCTGGCTAAGGCCTTCAACACAATACCCCCCTCAGGTATCATTGATAAACCCATCGGCTTGGATGTGAACCCGTACATCGCAGTATGGGTTGCAAACTGGCTAGGTGACAAAACCCACACGGTCATAGTTGCTGGCACCATGTCAGACTCACAGCCGGTCACAGGCGGTGTCCCACGGGGCTCAGTCCTGGGTCCACTCTTTTTCTGCATCTACATTTCCAAAGTACAAGCAAACACAGGGGGGTTATGGCTGACAATGTTTGCAGATGACTGCGAACTGGGTGCCATAGTGGGACGGACATCTGACACAGATATCCTTTAGAAGGGCCTCACAGATATGGATATCTGGTGCCAGGGACATGGCCTACAGCTAAATGCCGGGAAATGCATAGTCATACCCTTCGGGAAGAACAAGGTTACCCCTAGCTGCCATATAGGTGGCAATCCACTGAGCACAGAGGGAGTTACCAGGGATCTGGGGACCCAGGTTGTCAGTCACCGTTCGTTCGACACACACGTTGCTAACGTAGTTAGGTAGACCTTCTACATTGCCCACCTGATCGTGCAGGGATTCACATCTAGATCAGGGGAGGTCATCGTCTCCTTGTACTCATCACTCATTAGACCTATGATTGAGTACATTGCCCCGTTCGGAAGGTATCTGACCTGACACCTGCAGCAGCTGGGAAGGCCCCATAGGTTCATCATCAAACGGATGCAGGGTCTCAGGAATTTGTGTTATGCTGCCCGACTGAAAGGACTCCTGCTCCATTCAGTCACATACCACTTGCTCAGTGGTGACCTGTGCCTGACATACAAGGCCATGTCGACCCATATTTGATGACTATGCTTCACCTAATGGATCTACATCCCTCAGAACCAGAGGGGCAGGTGACGTGAACCTTGACACGGTCATTAATAGAATGTGTTGGAGGGACAGATTCATCACCCAGACACTCACTATGCTATGGAACAACATCCCAGTACATGTGAGGCAGAGCACCTCGCTGGCCTTGTTCGAGGGGGATCTTGACCAATGGATGGGAGATTGCAGATATACCCAGGGATTACTTCAATGTCACTGCTTGATAGAGGTACAGCAATATAATAGGCATTGTTTTCTTCGGACTGGAGGGGTGGCAAAGGCAACATAACTATGGGCTAGGGTTATAGCTGCCCTTGGGCAGATAGCCTACTATGTACCTATGGACCTATGAACCTATGTTCATAGTTTGTCCCATTCACACTTGTCTATCCCCTGTTCTCATTCGTATGTGTATATTTCTGTGGCACATGATTGAACTATGTATTACCTGCAGGTATGCTGTGTACAGTGCACATACGTCACGGTTGATTACAGTGTATCTGTGTACCTACCTCTGTGATACTGAGGACTACCACACATCCTTCACAGCATTACATGCATATGTCCATACTATTATTCGTTGGCCTGTGGGGGGTTGTTAGGGCAACGGTTACACGTGTCCCTGTTTGTGCATGCGTCATGGTGGTCTTTGACCAGCCTCTGTTGCTATCGTGGGATGGACAGTAGTGTTGGTGTGTGTTTGGGATGTGTTTCCACTGCCGGTACATCTGTGGGGGGTGGGGTTGGCACATGTTCCTCTTTGCAGGGAGCCCCATCCTGGACATTTGTGTCATGCGTCAACACTTGGCACGTGCCATATGTCCTGTGATATTCCCACAGTCGTGTATGCCTTCCTGCATTACTACTGCGTGTTACTGGCAGTTTGTATCTGGTACGCATGGCTATTATGTTGGATAGCTTGGCCTATTACCGTGCTATGACATACCCATTCATCCAGGCATATACATGTTATTCCATCCTTTGCATTGGCCGTGGGTGTTTGGCCATCCGGCAACGCTATTCTCAACGTGTGATGTCCCACCTTCACCTTCTGTGCATGTGGCACCCTGTTGGGGTGTTCGGCTTGGTGGGCAGATGTTCCGCCATATGTGTTGTGTTTGACATGTCTGCATAGCTAATCATCAGTACGGTGGCTGAACATACTGCCTTGTCCAGATGTGTACAGTTATGGGCACCGTGGCGTGTGAACGCCTATGGGGTTTCGACAGGTCCATACCACATGCGGGATGTACACATTCTGCCGACACATTCACATGCAGCCATTTGGATATCAGTACCTGAGGTGGGATGTTGACATATGGGGTACATATTTGCCCGCGTGGCACTGCCTAGGACAATACTTCTTACTACATTTCAGGTATACCCATTGTGTGTAGGTGTGCAGCTGAGCAAGGCTGCTAGCTGGGTTGGGTGCACGGTCGTACATGGGTGCGGGTTACGTGCTATGATGGGGCTGTTGTGTATTACATTTGCATGCATGGGTTCTGCTTCTGGATATTATGCTTAGGCATACGCTGTCCTATGTGTATGCGACGGGCACGTTGCTGGGTGTAGTACATGTTGCTATGCACAAGTTTGTCTGTGTTTAGGGTATCTGGTTTCCTTCTGGTTGTTATATCGACACGGCTGCCCGGCTGTGTACTCTCACTACTGCTGGTGACCATGCCCATGTGGCTACTTGTGTGTTGGTGTGGCGCGCTGACATGCTGTGGTACACCTTCACTGGGTATGCCCACTGACAGTGCATTGCGTGACGGACACGGTATTACGCGTATCCTTTGTTCCTTGGATGGGTACAATTTGGACTTCGTGGGTTAATGTTTGGTTCTCCGTTTTGTGTGAACGGGTACTATGTTGCATACTCTGCGTACGTTTCATTATCCACGGACCCTGGCTGGTGCGGTTACTATTGCAGGCGGCCTGCGACAGTCAGCACTTTAGGTTGCTCATCGCCTGCCAGCTTGGCCACGCCTACGGGCGCATCCTACTTGGGCTCGCGCACGTGCCCTCTGCACGTGTCTGTGGTTGCGGCGCGCACTCATTACTATGCATGTGGCACTGCACCGCCGATTATACACTGCACTGCCGGCGCAAGCCTTACACCGGCCTTGCGCCGAGCTTCATGAATCCCGGGGCATGTCTTTTCATTAGTGGAAGTTGAAGTTGGTGAGCTGAAGAGTGGGAAAGTAAAGGAAGACAGTACACCTACAGTAAATTCATATTTCATTGGTAATCACTCATTGCCTCCTGCAGAGTCCTTTTAGTCAAATTATTTTAGTAATAATCTATTTGTTGTTGTCTTATTTAGCGTATGCTCCTCTGTCGTATTTAATTTATCCAAAATGACATATCTGACATGTTTGGGATCTCTTAAGGGTAACTAAATATTGGATATTTTCTAAGCCAACATAATAATTGTTTACACTACTAACATTCCATCCTGATATATAAAATACTATAGAACAATAATAGAATAATATAGAATTTCATATCTCTTTTAAGAAAATTCTCCATATAATAATTTAACATATGGAGCTCAGTTGATATTGTTGGTTAAAAGTATGAGTGATAATCCAATAGATCTATATCTATTTGATTAGGAATGACTTTCATTCCATGTTTAATGGGAAATTCATATTTAGTTGTATTTGATACTTTAGAATTAATGTTTTATAGAAGTATTTTTTTAAAGCCTGACCAGAATGTTACCCTACTTGTATTTAAAAGAAGAAAGAACATTAAATTCCACTCCCATGTTTACACACATAAAAGTAACATTCAGTGTCATCAGAGAATATAGTATAACTACTATAATCAAAATAAAAAAAAAGAAGCAAAACGTTTCTTCCAACAATAACTTGAAATGGATTTAACATTCTTATCATTAAATACTAATGGCTTAAATAATGCAAATAAAAGATCAAACTTACTAAAATATTTAAATCTAAATAAAGCACAAGTAGTATTTCTCCAGGAAATGCATTTTAAGACTAATGATAGCTTTATATGGAAACCTAAGGACTATACAGTCTTAGCTCAATCCTCCTATAGAACAAAGACAAAAGGAGTATCAGTTCTCTGGAAGAAAAACATAATCACTCCAAATGTTATTTATAAATATGAAGACAAAGAAGGTCTACTAGCATTTGTTATAATTACATTTAATAACAGAATATGGACCTTAGCTAATCTATACTGGTCCCCAGGAATTGGAGCAGGAACTGTTAAAAAACACCTAGATTTTATTTCCAACAATTATAAAGGAAATCTTATACTGGGAGGAGACTTTAATTGTACCTTAGAAGCTTCTGAAACTACCAAGAAGTCTTTTCACATAGCAACTATTTCAAAATCATTAAAAAGATGGATTGATTCATTTCATTTAATAGACACTTTTAAAGTAAAAGATGATAAATCCTTATTATTTTCCCATAAAGACCATAGATTGGAACACAAACCAAAATAGACAAATTATTCGTAGTTCAAGATTTACAAACAAAAATCCTCAACTTCTCAATAGTTCCATGCCCCTTCTCAGATCATGACTCTCTGATAATGAAGCTCCAAATAGAGTTTAAACCTTTAATACTCTCAACTAGAATTCCATCACATATCACGAAAATTAAAGAATTCAGACCCTGGATGTTGTCAGAACCACAATTATTTCTTGAAATTAATAATACAACAGAAATCAGTAGAGTCATGGTTTGGGACTCATTAAAAGTGCATTTATTTGGTAAGACCCTTAGCTGGTACAAAAACAAAGTTAGAGAGTGGGAAACTGAATCATTAGACTTGCAAACCAGACTCTTGACAGCAAAATCTAAAATAAATCAGAATTGTCCAGAAGTCAAAAAAGAAATAGAAGAATTAAATAAAAAAATATAATGAAATTCTAACACACAAAACTTGTCTAGCCTTGGAAAAGTTAAACATAAACTCATTAGCCACCTCCCCCAGATATCTACATAACTTATCTACAAGACTTAAAGTATAATCTAAAGCAAATAACATTAGTAGTATATATCATGAAAAGAAAGGAAAAAAGTATCAGATATAGGAGACATCCTTGAAGCATTTTGGTTCCATTATATGGAGCACTTCAGAAAGGAAGATTTAGATACCAACCAAATAAACTTAGATACAAAACTTGTCAATATAAAAAAATTCCCAAAAACTTAAAACTAGACCTACAAAAAAGTACAGTTTTGTACCTACCATAAATGTAGATGTTCGAGGGGTATGCAACTGCAGTCCTAACAGATGGGTTGTCCTGCTGTCAGGCGATCCCTCGGTCGGCCGAATTCCAAAGTCTCGGTCCGGCGTCGACTGAAGTCGCTTCTTCCCTGATGTCAGTGCGCCAGGGGTATAAAGGCACCAGCCGATGCCATCTTCTCCAGTGTTTCTTGCCCCAGATGCCAGGTGCCCTCAAAGGAAGGCTAAATCTATAAGGAACAAATAACATTCCAAAAAACAACAATAGTAAAAACAAATACACCATAAAAGATACCCCAGCTAGCTAGAAGAGGGGGTGTAGGCCCAAGAGCTTTCCCCAGGGGGTAGGTGGGAGGGAAAACCTGACTGCAGTTGCATACCCCTCGAACATCTACATTTATGGTAGGTACAAAACTGTACTATGTTCTTCGTGGATGCAACTGCAGTCATAACAGATGGGTAGAATACCATAGCCAAGCTGGGGGAGGTAGGCACTAAGTGGATGATGGTGTAGCTAATATGCCCTGCAAAACTGCAGTAGCAAACCCTGCTCTAGATTTGGAATATAAAGGCAGGTGATAATGTTTGGAAAATGTATGCACGGAGCCCCAAGTAGCAGCTTCTAAAATGTCCTTTGTAGCCACCCCTCTTAAAAAGGCTGTGGAGGTGGCTGTTGCTCTTGTAGAGTGAGGCCTGATGTTAGCAGGCACAGTCTTTCCATGGAATGAGTAACAGAATTGTATGCAATGTCCAATCCATTTAGAAATAGTTTGTTTGCAAATGGCTTTTCCCTGAACCCCAGTGGCATAAGCTAAAAAAAGTTGATCAGTCTTTCTAAAAGCTTTTGTTCTGTCCAGGTAGTAACGTAACTGCCTGTGTATGTCCAAAGTGTGTAGAAGTCTCTCCCCCTTGTTTTGGGGTTTAGGGTAAAAGGTTGGTAGATGGATAGCTTGATTTAGAGCAACCTTGGATACCACTTTTGGCATGAAGGACGGGTTGGTTCTTAGTGACACTCTGTCCTGATGGAAAATAAGAAATGGTTGCAATGCCATGAGGGCCTGTAATTCAGAAACTCTTCTTGCTGATGTGACAGCTAGGAGGAAAGCTGTTTTCCAAGATAGAAACTGTAATTCTGAAGAGGCTGCTGGCTCGAACAGAGGCAAAGTCAACTTTTCCAAAATGAAATTGAGATCCCATGCAGGTACTGGTGGTTTCCTAGGAGGGTTGATGTTTTTTGTCCCTCTTAGAAACGGCCTTAGCAAAGGATGTGAAAATAAAGGAGGATCAGTGTTGTATTCTGCAGAAATTGCTGAAGCATGTATTTTTATCGAAGAATATGACAGGCCATTGTTGAGCATTTCAGCCAAGTATTCCAACATCTGTGAAATGTTCAGTGTTTTTGGATCTTGCCCTTTTTTGTTATTCCACATACAAAATCTTTTCCATTTGGCAGAGTATGCTTTTCTAGTGGATGGTCTACGAGATTCCAGAATGATTTCTTTGACCCTCTGGGAGAGCAGGGCTTGTTGCGCATTCGTTGAATTTTCCAAGTTGCTAGCTTCAGTGTTTGTAGCTTGGTGTTTAGAGTCTTGAAATTGTGCTGTGTCAGTAGAAGTGGCCATTGAGGCAGAGGCCATGGAGGCGAGTGTGACATGCTCTTCAGGAGTGGGTACCAGTGTTGTCTTGGCCACTCCGGAGCTATCAGGATATCTTTTGGTTTGTCTGCTTTGATCTTTAACAACACCTTGGCCATCAGAGGAAGAGGAGGGAAAGCATCCACTGTCAGAGCCCTCCAACTGAAAGAGAGAGAGTCCATTTTCCATGCTTGTGGGTGGAATGTCCTTGTGCAAAACTTCTCCAATTGGTGGTTGTGGTGGGAGGCAAAAAGATCTATGTCTGGCCTCCCCCATTTTTGAGTTATTTGCATGAATATCTCTGGATGCAGCATCCACTCATGAGGGTCCAGCATGTTTCTGCTCAGGTTGTCTGCCAGTGTATTTTCTTGTCCTGGCACAAACTGGGCTTGCAGCTCTATGTTTAATTCCAAAGATATGTTCCAAAGAGTCATTGCTAATCTGCATAGGGGGTATGAATGAGTCCCTCCTTGCTTGTTTATGTACCACATTACCGTGGTGTTGTCTGTTCTTATTAGTAGATGACCCTGGTGTAAGAAATCCTTGAAGGCCTTGATTGCATGTATAACTGCCAACATCTCTTTTTGGTTGATATGCAGGTGCCTTTCTTTTTTGAGTCCATTTTCCTTGAATGCACTGGTGTGTCATGTGCACGCCCCATGTGTGGTCTGAGGCATCTGTTGTGATGATTTGACTTGTTGGAGGCTTGCAGAAAGGTAGACCTTTGTTTGACTGGCATGCTTGAGCCCACCACAAAAATTCCTTTTGAAGGCATGGAATAAGTGGAATTAGTGTCTCTAAGCTGTGGCTGTGTTGAGACCATAGATTCTTTAGGTACCATTGTAGCTTCCTCATATGCAGCTTTGCACAAGGGAGCAGAAGAATGCAAGATGCCATGAATCCCAGAGCCTGCAGGAATTTCCTTGCAGTGAGTCTGGTGAATGTTGCCAATGTTTTGAAATATTCTTTCAGTTGCCCTTGTTTTTCTGATGTAAGACAAGCCATCTGGGTGTTTGTATCCAGTTTGGCACCCAGGAAGGTAATTTCTTGGGATGGTACGAGTCTTGACTTCTTTTTGTTGACTGTATATCCCAGAGCCTGTAGTAGGTTTATGACATAATTCAGGTGCTTTATCAAAATGTGTTGGCTGTCTGCTTGGATGAGGCAGTCGTCCAGATAAGGGTAGATTTGTATTCTCTGTAGTCTGCAGTGTGCAATTACTGATGCCAGGCATTTCGTGAACACTCTGGGCGCAGTAGATAAGCCAAAGGGCAATGCAGAGAATTGATAGTGCAATGAACCTGCAAGAAATCTGAGGTATCTTCTGCAATCTTGTCTGATAGGGACATGCAGGTATGCCTCCTTGAGGTCCAGTGTTACCAGCCAAGACCCCTTGCCCAGCATGGGAAGGAGTTGCTGTAAAGTGAGCATCTTGAATTTTGGTACCATGAGGAAAGTATTGAGTGTAGATAAGTCCAGAATTGGTCTCCATTCTTTCTCCTTTCTTGGAACAAGGAATAGACGTGAGTAAAAACCTCGACCTTGTTCTGCAGTAGGAACCTTTTGAATAGCTTTCATCTGAATAAGCTTTGATATTTGTTTTTGTGCCTCTGCCCTTTGATTTGGTGGCAGATTTGGCATGCCTTGTCTTTTTGGTAAAGTATGAAAATGGAATTTGTACCCTTTGTCTATGATGTCCAGTATCCATTTGTCCCTTGTAATGATATGCCAGTTTTTTGAGAATAAGGAGAGCTTTCCGCCTAGAGGTGCTTCCAATTGAGCCCTGGTTGACGGAAACAGTGTCAAGTCATTGTGTTTGTCCTTGAGGTGTACTTGTAGCTCCATCACCACTTCTCTGGTTGGGATACTGCCATTGACGTCCCCTGTAGGAGCCTCGTGCTTGGCCTCTACCTCTCGAGCGCCTGTTTCTGCCTCTTTGGTATTTTTCTGTGGCTGGAAAGGCCCAGTTCTTTGAAGGCCAATTCCTGCTGAATCGTGGAGGTTGTACCTGGAGAAAATCTTTAACAGTTTGCATAGATTTTGCCTTTTCCTCCATTTTCTTTAAAACTTCCTCTGCTTTTGCACCAAACAATACATCTTTTTGCAGGGGTGCATCCAGCAATCTAGCTTTGACATGATCTGGCAATGTTTGCTCTTTTAACCAAGCATGTCTGCGTATTACTGCACCTGTCACAGCTGCTCTACAAGAAGCTTCCAATGCATCATAACCACATTGTAGGGAATGTGTGCTAACCTGTTCTATGTTGTGTAGCATGTCCTGCAACCCTTTTGAATCAAGTGGTTCAGGGGATGCCAACTTCCTTCGTAAGTCAGCTAGCAGAGACTGCTGATACTGTATCATATGAAATTGGCAGTTTAAGGCTCTCATAGTAAGAGTGGCTGAGGTGTATGCTTTCTTGCCCCACCTTTCTAGAGCCCTGGAATCCCTATCAGAAGGGAGTGGATTCTTTGCCATAGAGGCTTTAACCCCCTTAGCTCCCTGGGAAACAGTTTCTGGGTCAGCTGTATGGCCTTTGTAAAGGAATTGGTGGGAATCAGGAACTCTGTAGTACCTATCAGGTTTAACAGGGGCAGGTGGCAGAGAGTCAGAGGTAAGGCAAGACTCAGTGTATACATCATCTAAAATATCCAAAACAGGCGGAATAGCCAGAGGTCTATGCTGAGGTAATTTCAAGAATTCCCTTAACCTCTTTTTAGAATCTGAAAAGTCTTGGCCTGCCCAATGAAAGTGTTCTCTAGAGAATGGAGAGTTTCCCCAAAAGAATAATCCTCGGGAGGAGATACAGAGGGAATAGATTCCTCTGCATCAGAGTCTTCATAAGGAGGAAAAGCTTCCTCCTGATAGTCTGAGTGCTCAGAAACACCTGAGGCCTCATCAGAGGATGGAGGTTCTTCCTCCTCTGTCCTAGGCCTTTTGTCAGGCGGGGGTTGAGAACCTCTAATTAACATAATAAGGTCCTCAGCCATCCTTAAAATCTGAGTTTTAGATGTGGGTCCCTGATGGGAAGCTTTGGGAGGCTGAGACTTAGCATGCTTTGCAGCCTTGGCTCGGGTGAAGGCCTTTATAGAAAAAGTAGCAGGGGGTCTGGAAGCCCCATGGGTAGAGTGAGTTTTTTCCCCAGTCAGGGTGTCGGTATCAGGGGGGGGGTTCGGTCTCTAGAGAAATTTC